>NW_028122761.1:0-131255 GCF_965194805.1 Balaenoptera borealis | reverse complement strand
CTATTTTACATTTGGTAGTGTATATATGTCCATGACACTCTCTCACCCTGTCACATCTCACCCGTCCCCTTCCCCATATCCTCAAGTCCATTCTCTAGTAGGTCTGTGCGTTTATTCCCGTCTTGCCACTAAGTTCTTCATGGCCTTTTTTTCCCCTTAGATTCCATATATATGTGTTAGCATACTGTATTTGTTTTTCTCTTTCTGACTTACTTCACTCTGTATGACAGACTCTAACTCCATCCACCTCATTACAAATACCTCCATTTCATTTCTTTTTATGTCTGAGTAATATTCCATTGTACATATGTGCCACATCTTCTTTATCCATTCATCCGATGATGGACACTTAGCTTGCTTCCATGTCCTGGCTATTGTAAATAGAGCTGCAATGAACATTTTGGTCCATGACTCTTTTGGAACTATGGTTTTCTCAGGGTATATCCCCAGTAGTGGGATTGCTGGCTCGTATGGTAGTTCTATTTGTAGTTTTTTAAGGAACCTCCCTACTGTTCTCCATAGTGGCTGTATCAATTTACATTCCCACCAACAGTGCAAGAGTGTTCCCTTTCCTCCACACCCTCTCCAGCATTTATTGTTTCTAGATTTTTTGATGATGGCCATTCTGACCGGTGTGAGATGATATCTCATTGTAGTTTTGATTTGCATTTCTCTAGTGATTAATGATGTTGAGCATTCCTTCATGTGTCTGTTGACAACCTGTGTATCTTCTTTGGAGAAATGTCTATTTAGGTCTTCTGCCCATTTTTGGATTGGGTTTTTCGTTTTTTTTGTTATTGAGCTGCATGAGCTGCTTGTAAATCTTGGAGATTAATCCTTTGTCAGTTGCTTCATTTGCAAATATTTTCTCCCATTCTGAGGGTTGTCTGTTGGTCTTGTTTATGGTTTTCTTTGCTGTGCAAAAGCTTTTAAGTTTCATTAGGTCCCATTTGTTTGTGTTTTTATTTCCATTTCTCTAGGAGCTGGGTCAAAAAGAATCTTGCTGTGATTTATGTCATAGAGTGTTCTGCCTATGTTTTCCTCTAAGAGTTTGATAGTGTCTGGCCTTACACTTAGGTATTTAATCCATTTTGAGTTTATTTTTGTGTATGGTGTCAGGAAGTGTTCTAATTTCATACTTTTACATGTATCTGTCCAATTTTCCCAGCACCACTTATTGAAGAGGCTGTCTTTTCTCCACTGTATATGCTTGCCTCCTTTATCAAAGATAAGGTGACCATATGTGCGTGGGTTTATCTCTGGGCTTTCTATCCTGTTCCATTGATCTATATTTCTGTTTTTGTGCCAGTACCAAACTGTCTCGATTACTGTAGCTTTGTAATATCGTCTGAAGTCAGGGAGCCTGATTCCTCCAGCTCCATTTTTCGTTCTCAAGATTGCTTTGGCTATTCGGGGTCTTGTGTTTCCATACAAATTGTGAAATTTTTTGTTCTAGTTCTGTGAAAAATGCCAGTGGTAGTTTGATAGGGATTGCATTGAATCTGTAGATTGCTTTAGGTAGTAGACTCATTTTCACAATGTTGATTCTTCCAATCCAAGAACATGGTATATCTCTCCATCTATTTGTATCATCCTTAATTTCTTTCACCAGTGTCTTATAATTTTCTGCATACAGGTCTTTTGTCTCCTTAGGTAGGTTTATTCCTAGATATTTTATTCTTTTTGTTGCAGTGGTAAACGGGAGTGTTTTTTTAATTTCACTTTCAGATTTTTCATCATTAATGTATAGAAATGCAAGAGATTTCTGTGCATTAATTTTGTATCCTGCTACTTCCCCAAATTCATTGATTAGCTCTAGGAGTTTTCTGGTAGCATCTTTAGGATTCTCTATGTATAGTATCATGTCATCTGCAAACAGTGACAGCTTTACTTCTTCTTTTCCGATTTGGATTCCTTTTATTTCTTTTTCTTCTCTGATTGCTGTGGCTAACACTTCCAAAACTATGTTGAATAATAGTGGTGAGAGTGGGCAACCTTGTTTTGTTACTGATCTTAGTGGAAATGGTTTCAGTTTTTCACCATTGAGGACAATGTTGGCTGTGGGTTTGTCATATATGGCCTTTATTATGTTGAGGAAAGTTCCCTCTATGCCTACTTTCTGCAGGGCTTTTATCATAAATGGGTGTTGAATTTTGTCGAAAGCTTTCTCTGCATCTATTGAGATGATCATATGGTTTTTCTCCTTCAGTTTGTTAATATGATGTATCACGTTGATTGATTTGCGTATATTGAAGAATCCTTGCATTCCTGGAATAAACCCCACTTGATCATGGTGTATAATCCTTTTAATGTGCTGTTGGATTCTGTTTGCTAGTATCTTGTTGAGGATTTTTGCATCTATGTTCATCAGTGATATTGGCCTGTAGTTTTCTTTCTTTGTGACATCTTTGTCTGGTTTTGGTATCAGGGTGATGGTGGCCTCATAGAATGAGTTTGGGAGTGTTCCTCCCTCTGCAATTTTTTGGTAGAGCTTGAGAAGGATGGGTGTTAGCTCTTCTCTAAAAGTTTGATAGAATTCACCTGTGAAGCCATCTGGTCCTGGGCTTTTGTTTGTTGGAAGGTTTTTAATCACAGTTTCAATTTCAGTGCTTGTGATTGGTCTGTTGATATTTTCTATTTCTTCCTGTTTCAGTCTCAGCAGGTTGTGCATTTCTAAGAATCTGTCCATTTCTTCCAGGTTGTCCATTTTATTGGCATAGAGTTGCTTGTAGTAATCTCTCATGATCGTATGTATTTCTGCAGTGTCAGTGGTTACTTCTCCTTTTTCATTTCTAATTCTATTGATTTGAGTCTTCTCCCTTTTTCTCTTGATGAGTCTGGCTAATGGTTTATCAACTTTGTTTATCTTCTCAAAGAACCAGCTTTTAGTTTCATTGATTTTTGCTATTGTTTCCTTCATTTCTTTTTCATTTATTTCTGATCTGATCTTTATGATTTCTTTCCTTCTGCTAGCTTTGGGGTTTTTTTGTTCTTCTTTCTCTAATTGCTTCAGGTGCAAGGTTAGGTTGTTTATTCGAGATGTTTCCTGTTTCTTGAGGTAGGCTTGTATTGCTATAAACTTCCCTCTTAGCACTGCTTTTGCTGTGTCCCATAGGTTTTGGGTCGTCGTGTCTCCATTGTCATTTGTTTCTAGGTATTTTTTGATTTCCCCTTTGATTTCTTCAGTGATCACTTCGTTATTAAGTAGTGTATTGTGTAGCTTCCATGTGTTTGTATTTTTTACAGATCTTTTCCTGTAATTGATATCTAGTCTCATAGCGTTGTGGTTGGAAAAGATACTTGATACGATTTCAATTTTCTTAAGTTTACCAAGGCTTGATTTGTGACCCAAGATATGATCTATCCTGGAGAATATTCCATGAGCACTTGAGAAAAATGTGTATTCTGTTGTTTTTGGGTGGAATGTCCTATAAATATCAATTAAGTCCATCTTGTTTAATGTATCATTTAAAGCTTGTGTCTCCTTATTTATTTTCATTTTGGATGATCTGTCCATTGGTGAAAGTGGGGTGTTAAAGTCCCCTACTATGATTGTGTTGCTGTCGATTTCCCCTTTTATGGCTGTTAGTATTTGCCTTATGTATTGAGGTGCTCCTATGTTGGGTGCATAAACATTTACAATTGTTATACCTTCCTCTTGGATCGATCCCTTGATCATTATATAGTGTCCTTCTTTGTCTCTTGTAATAGTCTTTATTTTAAAGTCTATTTTGTCTGATATGAGAATTGCTACTCCAGCTTTCTTTTGATTTCCATTTGCATGGAATATCTTTTTCCATCCCCTCACTTTCAGTCTGTATGTGTCTCTAGGTCTGAAGTGGGTCTCTTGTAGACAGCATATATATGGGTCTTGTTTTTGTATCCATTCAGCCAGTCTGTGTCTTTTGGTGGGAGCATTTAATCCATTTACATTTAAGGTAATTATCGATATGTATGTTCCTATTCCCATTTTCTTAAATGTTTTGGGTTTGTTATTGTAGGTGTTTTCCTTCTCTTGTGTTTCTTGCCTAGAGAAGTTCCTTTAGCATTTGTTGTAAAGCTGGTTTGGTGGTGCTGAACTCTCTCAGCTTTTGCTTGTCTGTAAAGGTTTTAATTTCTCCATCAAATCTGGATGAGATCCTTGCTGGGTAGATTAATCTTGGTTGTAGGTTTTTCTCCTTCATCACTTTAAGTATATCCTGCCACTCCCTTCTGGCTTGCAGAGTTTCTGCTGAAAGATCAGCTGTTAACCTTATGGGGATTCCCTTGTGTGTTATTTATTGTTTTTCCCTTGCTGCTTTTAATATGTTTTCTTTATATTTAATTTTTGACAGTTTGATTAATATATATCTTGGCGTGTTTCTCCATGGATTTATCCTGTATGGGACTCTCTGTGCTTCCAGGACTTGATTAACTATTTCCTTTCCCACATTAAGGAAGTTTTCAACTATAATCTCTTCAAATATTTTCTCAGTCCCTTTCTTTTTCTCTTCTTCTTCTGGGACCCCTATAATTCGAATGTTGGTGTGTTTAATGTTGTCCCAGAGGTCTCTGAGAGTGTCCTCAGTTCTTTTCATTCTTTTTTCTTTATCCTGCTCTGCAGTAGTTATTTCCACCATTTTATCTTCCAGGTCACTTATCCGTTCTTCTGCCTCAGTTATTCTGCTATTGATCCTACCTAGAGTATTTTTAATTTCATTTATTGTGTTTTTCATCATTGCTTGGTTCCCCTTTAGTTCTTCTACATCCTTGTTAAATGTTTCTTGCATTTTGTCTATTCTATTTCCAAGATTTTGGATCATCCTTACTATCATTATTCTGAATTCTTTTTCAGGTAGACTACCTATTTCCTCTTCATTTGTTAGGTCTGGTGTGTTTTGACCCTGCTCCTTCATCTGCTGTGTGTTTTTCTGTTGCCTCATTCTGCTTATCTTACTGTGTTTGGGGTCTCCTTTTCACAGGCTGCAGGTTCGTAGTTCCCGTTGTTTTTGGTATCTGTCCCCAGTGGCTAAGGTTGGTTCAGTGGGTTGTGTAGGCTTCCTGGTGGAGGTAACTAGTGCCTGTGTTCTGGTGGATGAGGCTGGATCTTGTCTTTCTGGTGGGCACGTCCACGTCTGGTGGTGTATTTTGGGGTGTCTGTGGCCTTATTATGATTTTAGGCAGCCTCTCTGCTAATGGATGGGGCTGTGTTCCTGTCTTGCTAGTTGTTTGGCATAGGGTGTCCAGCCCTGTAGCTTGCTGGTCGTTGAGTGAAGCTGGGTCTTGATGTTGAGATGGAGATCTCTGAGAGATTTTTGCCGTTTGGTATTACGTGGAGCTGGGAGGTCTCTTGTGGACCAGTGTCCTGAAGTTGGCTCTCCCACCTCAGAGGCACAGCCCTGATGCCTGGCTGGAGCACCAAGAGCCTTTCATCCACATGGCTCAGAGTAAAAGGGAGAAAAAATAGAAAGAAAGAGGATAAAATATAGTGAAGTAAAATAAAGCTATTATAAAGCAAAGCTATACAGACAAAATCTCACCCAGAAGTATATACATATACACTCACAAAAAAAGGAAAAGGGGAAAAATTAATATATCCTGCTCCCAAAGTCCACCTCCTGAATTTGGGATGATTCATTGTCTATTCAGGTATTCAACAGATGCAGGCACATCAAGTTGTTCGTGGAGTTTTAATCCGCTGCTTCTGAGGCTGCTGGGAGAGATTTCCCTTTCTCTTCTTTGTTCGCACAGCTCCCGGGGTTCAGCTCTGGATTTCGACCCGCCTCTGCGTGTAGGTCGCCTGAGGGCGTCTGTTCCCCGTCCAGACAGAACGGGGTTAAAGGAGCAGCTGCTTCGGGGGCTCTGGCTCACTCAGGCCGGGGTGAGGGAGCGGTACGGAGGAGGCGGGGTGAGACTGTGGTGGCAGAGGCCGGAGTGACGTTGCAGCAGCCTGAGACGCGCCGTGCGTTCTCCCGGGGAAGTTGTCCCCGGATCACGGGAGCCTGGCCGTGGCGGGCTGCACAGGCTCCTGGGAGGGGCGGTGTGGAGACTGACCTGTGCTCGCACACAGGCTTTTTGGTGGCGGCAGCAGCAGACTTAGCGTCTCATGCCCGTCTCTGGGGCCCGCGCTGATCGCCGCGGCTCACGCCCGTCTCTGGAGTTCATTTAGGTGGCGCTCTGAATCCCCTCTCCTTGCACGCCGCGAAACAAAGAGGCAAGAAAAAGTCTCTTGCCTCTTCGGCAGCTGCAGACTTTTTCCCGGACTCCCTCCTGGCCAGCTGTGGTGCGCTAACCCCTTCAGGCTGTGTTCACGCCGCCAACCCCAGTCCTCTCCCTGCAATCCGACTGAAGCCCGAGCCTCAGCTCCCAGCCCCCGCCTGCCCTGGCGGGCGAGCAGACAAGCCTCTCGGGCTGGTGAGTGCTGCTTGGCGCTGATCTTCTGTGCTGGAATCTCTCTGCTTTTCCCTCTGCGCCCCTGTTGCTGTGGGG
This sequence comes from Balaenoptera borealis, assembly GCF_965194805.1. NCBI lineage: Eukaryota > Metazoa > Chordata > Mammalia > Artiodactyla > Balaenopteridae > Balaenoptera > Balaenoptera borealis. The sequence continues at coordinate 124,787 of NW_028122761.1, read as the reverse complement.
TCCACGCTGATAGCCGTGGCTCGCGCCCGTCTCTGGAGCTCGTTTAGGTGGCGCTCTGAATACCCTCTCCTCGCGCACCAGGAAACAAAGAGGGAAGAAAAAGTCTCTTGCCTCTTCGGCAGCTGCAGACTTTTTCCTGGACTCCCTCCCGGCTAGCTGTGGTGCGCTAACCCCTTCAGGCTGTGTTCACGCTGCCAACCCCAGTCCTCTCCCTGCGATCCGACCAAAGCCCGAGCCTCAGCTCCCATCCCCTGCCCACCATGGCGGGTGAGCAGACAAGACTCTCTGGCTGGTGAGTGCTGCTCGGAGCCGAGCCTCTGTGCGGGAGTCTCTCTGCTTTGCCCTCCGCACCCCTGTGGCTGCACTCTCCTCCGTGGCTCTGAAGCTTCCCTCCTCTGCCACCCACAGTCTCTGAACACGAAGGGGCTTCCTAGTGCGTGGAAACCTTTCCTCCTTCATGGCACCCTCCCACTGGTGCAGGTCCCGTCCCTATTCTTTTGGCTCTGTTATTTCTTTTTTCTTTTGCCCTACCCAAGTCCGTAGGGAGTTTCTTGCCTTTTAGGAGGTCTGACGTTTTCTGCCAGCGTTCAGTGAGTGTTCTGTAGGAGCAGTTCCACGTGTAGATGTATTTCTAATGTATCTGTGGGAAGGAAGGTGATCTCCGCATCTTAATCTTCTGCCATCTTCTTTACCTCTCTGAAAAATTTTTGGAGGTTGGATTTGCATGTGGCTAATAATTCCTTATACTGAGCATTAGGCATGTCCTTTTTTTTCTTTTCCTTCTTTTTTTAAAGAGTGAGTACAACTTCTCTCTTCATATTGACTTCTTGAAAAATTTGTCATGTGTTGAATTTTCTTGCCTATTCCCTAACCCAGGGCATTTTTTGAGGGCAGGTGACATTTACAGCCCTGCACTCCTTGTGACTATTAAGCAACCATTAGCATTGGGTTTAAAGCTGCTGTTGTGGGAAACAGCCACAAGGGGGCAGCATTATTATGTTCTCAATTCTTGTTACTAGGGCAACAGAGTCTTCCTGGAGGTAGTATTCTGAGGTTGTAAATTAGAGAGGAATGTGCTGGGACAATCCCCCAATAGTTTATGTCTCCTTACTTAGGTTTGTTTTTAAAATTTAATTTCTATTTCTTATCAGAGTAAATTTGATTAGAGTGTTGTGATTGGCTGTACAGAATCTGCTCAATGTTTCATACATATGTCTGTTCATCTTCGGATCCTGTTACCGTGTATGTTATTACAGAACGTTGAGTAAACCTCCCTTGGTATTTGGTAGGTGTTTTGTCATTATATATTTTATATGTATTGGTGACTATATAATTCATATAGTTTATATGTTATATGTTTATATACATTTAACATATATTAGTATATGTATGTTAGCCCCATAGTCTTAATTTATCCATCCTCCCACCTTTCATTTTGCCTAACCATTAGTTTGTTTTATAAGTCTGTGAGTGTCTTTTTCTGTGGAAATATGTTCATTGGTAGCAATCTTAGGATAACATGTATAAATGATATCATAGGATATTTGTCATTCCCTTTTGACTTACGTAACCTAATATGATTATTTCTAGGCTCATCTGTAGTTCTGAAAACGGCATTGTTCATTTTTCTCCCGAGGCTACTATTCCGTTCGGTACGTGTACCACTTCTTCTTTGTCCATTTATCTGTTGATGGACATTTTGTTTGCTTCCATGTGATGGCTATTGTAAATACTACTGCAATACACGATTTTCCATCCCGTGTCTCTTAGATTCTGGCTTTCTCAGGTGACAGGCCCTATAGTGGGCCTTCCGGATCATATGGTGACTCAATTTTTCCTTTAAACGCACTGCCATTCTGTTCCTATTATTGCCTGTTACCGGTTTACATCCCAGTTAGACCGAGAGGTTACGCTATTCTCCACAACTTCTTCAACATCTATTGTTTGTTGACTTTTTGCTGATGGTCATTCTGACTGGTTTGACCTGATACCTTCCTGTAGATTGGATTTGCATGTGTCTAATAATTCCTGATGTTCTGCGTTTATCAATGTCCTTTTCATGTTTTTTAAGATTGAGCTAAACTTACAACTTCAAATTGCCTTTTTGAAAAATTTGCCGCATTTGGATTTTTTTGGCCATTCCCTACGCCAGGACATTTTTTGAGGGCATGAGTCATTTACAGCCCTGTGAATATTAGTGATCATTAGCAGTAGATTGAAAGCTGCTGTTTGTGGAAACGGCCTTAGGGTGGCAACATTTCTACGTTGCCAACTCCGCTTGCTAGGGAAACAGGACTTTGCTGCAAGTTGTGCTTTTAGGTTGCAACTTAGAGTGGAATGTGGCCAGACAAACCCCCATAAGTTTTAGCCACCTTAATTCTTGTTTGTGTCTTTAAGTTGTAGTTTTTATCAGAGCAAATTTGATTGAAAAATGTCTTTTGTTCTAGGTGTACAGAATATTGTTCATTTAGACATATACATATATCTATTGATCTTTGGGTCCTTTTCGATGTAGGTTATTACAGAGTGTTGAGTAGACCACTCTTGGTATTCCATAGGTCTTTGGGGATTAAATAGTTTATATGTATTAGTATAAGTGTGTTAACCCCAATATCCTAATTTATCCATTCCTCACACCTTTTCTTTGGCTTAACCGTAAGTTTGTCTTCTCAATCTGAGATTGCCTTTCTCTATGGAAATATGTTCATTTTTATGAATTTTCAGATAACATAAGTGATATCATAGGGCATTTGTAAGTTTAGCTCAATCTTAAAAAAATGAAAAGGACATTGAAAAATGCAAAACATCAGGAAATATTAGACGCATGCAAATCCAATCTACACAAAGGTATCATCTCACAGCAGTCAGAATGACCATCAACAAAATGTCAACAAACAATACATGTTGAAGAAGTTGTGGAGATTAGCGTAAATTCTCGGTCTAACTGGGAGGTATACTGGTAACAGCCAATAATAGGAACAGAATGGCAGTGCGTTTAAAGGTAAAAACTGAGTCTCCATATGATCCGGAAGGCCCACTATTGGGACTGTCACATGTGGGAGCCAGAATCAAAGAGACAGGGGATGAAAAATCGTGTATTGCAGCAGTATTTACAATAGCCAAGACATGGAAGGAAACAAAATGTCCATCAACAAATAAATGGACAAAGAAGAAGTGGTATACACACCGAATGGAATAGTAGCCTCGGGGAAAAAATGAACAATGCCGTTTTCAGGACTACAGATGAGCCTAGAAATAATCATATAAGGTTAAGTAACTCAAAAGGGTATGACAAATATCCTATGATATCATTTATACATGTTATCCTAAGATTGCTACCAATGAACATATTTCCACAGAAAAAGACACTCACAGACTTATGAAATAAACTAATGGTTAGCCAAAATGAAAGGTGGGAGGATGGGTAAATTAGGACTATGGGGTTAACATACATATACTAATGTATGTTAAATGTATATAAACATATAACAGATAAACTATATAAATTATATAATCACCAATACCTTTAAAATATACATTCTGTAATCACATACATGGTAACAGGATCCGAAGATGAACAGATATAGGTATGAATCATTGAGCAGATTCTGTACAGCCAGACAATCAAAACACTCTAATCAAATTTACTCCGATAAGAAATAGAAATTAAATTTAAAAACAAACATAAGTAAGGAGACATAAACTTCTGGGGGCTTGTCCCAGCACATTCCACTCTAATTTACAACCTCGGAACACGACCTCCAGGAAGACTCTGTTGCCCAAGTAACAAGAGTTGAGGACGTAATAATGCTGCCGCCTTGTGGCTGTTTTCCACAAACGCAGCTTTAAACCCAGTGCCAATGGTTGCTTATATAGTCACAAGGACTGCAGGGCTGTAAATGAGACACGCCCTCAACAATGCCCTGGGGTAGGGACTAGGAAAGAAAATTCAACACATGAGAAATTTTTCAAGAAGTCAATAAGAGGAGGGAAGTTGTACTCACTCTTTAAAAAAAGGAAAAGAAAAGAAAGGACATGCCTAAAGCTCAGTATAAGGAATTATTAGCCACATGCAAATTCAAATTCAAAAAGGTTTCAGCTCACACCAGTCATTTCCATCAGCAAAAAGTCTACAAAGTATAAATGCTGAAGGGGTTTTAGAGAACTGTGTACCTTCTAGCTGCTGGTGGGATGTAAACTGGTAACAGCACTAACACAAACTGAATGGAGCTGCTTGAAAAGGTAAAAATTGAGCTACCATATGATGCGGCAGGGCACCTTTTGGGCCTATAACTTAAGACCACCAGAATCGGAAAGACAGATGCAGGCAAATGTGCACTGCAACAATATTGAAATACGAAGACATGGAAGGAAAAAAAAAGTCCATAAACAGATGAATGGACAAAGAAGAAGAGGTATATGGACAGAATGGAAGAGTAGCCTGAGGAAAAAAATGAACAATGCCGTTTTCAGGACTACAGTTGAGCCTAGAAATAATCATATAAGGTTAAGTAAGTCAAAAGGGTATGACAATAATCCTATGATATCATTCATACATGTTATCCTAAGATTGCTACCAATGAACATATTTCCACAGAAAAAGACACTCACAGACTTATCAAATAAACTAATGGTTAGCCAAAATGAAAGGTGGGAGGATGGGTAAATTAGGACTATGGGGTTAACATACATATACTAATGTTATGTTAAATGTATATAAACATAAAACAGATAAACTATATGAATTATATCATGACCAATACCTTTAAAATATACATTCTGTAATCACATACATGGTAACAGGATCCGAAGATGAACAGACATATGTAGGAATCTTTGAGCAGATTCTGTACAGCCAGACAATCAAAACACTCTAATCAAATTTACTCTGATAAGAAATAGAAATTAAATTTAATAAACAAACATAAGTAAGGAGACATAAACTTCTGGGGGCTTGTCCCAGCACATTCCACTCTAATTTACAACCTTGGAACACTACCTCCAGGAAGACTCTATTGCTGTAGTAACAAGAGTTGAGAACGTAATAATGCTGCGGCCTTGTGGCTGTTTCCCACAACAGCAGTTTTAAACCCAGTGCTAATGGTTGCTTAATAGTCACAACGACTGCAGGGGTCTAAATGACACCTGCCCTCAAAAATTGCCCTGGGGTAGGGAATAGGCAAGAAAATTCAACACATGAGAAATTTTTTAAGAAGTCAATATGAAGAGGGAAGTTGTATTCACTCTTTAACAAAAAAAGGAAAAGAAGAAAAAGGATATGCCTAAAGCTCAGTATAAGGAATTATTAGCCACATGCGTATCCAACCTCCAAAAAGGTTTCAGCTCACACCAGTCAAATGGCCATCAGCAAAAATCTACAAACTCTAAATGCTGAAGGGGTTTTAGAGAACTGTGTAACTCCTAGATGCTGGTGGGATGTAAAGTGGTAACAGCACTAACAAAAACTGAATGGAGCTGCTTTACAAGGTAAAAATTGAGCTACCATATGATGCGAAAGGGTACCTTTTGAGCCTATAAACTAAGACCACCAGAATCAGAAAGACAGAGGCAGGCAAATGTGCACTGCAGCAATACTAAAATAGCCAAGACATGGAAGCAAAAAAAGGTCCATAAACAAATGAATGGACAAAGAAGAAGTGGTATATAGACAGAATGGAATAGTAGCCTCGGGAAAAAAATGAACAATGCCGTTTTCAGGACTACAGTTGAGCCTAGAAATAATCATATAACGTTAAGTAAGTAAAAAGGGTATGACAAATATCCTGTGATATCATTTATACATGTTATCCTAAGATTGCTACCAATGAACATATTTCCACAGAAAAAGACACTCACAGACTTATCAAATAAACTAATGGTTAGCCAAAATGAAAGGTGGGAGGATGGGTAAGTTAGGACTATGGGGTTAACATACATATACTAATGTATGTTAAATGTATATAAACATATAACATATAAACTACATGAATTATATAATCACCAATACCTTCAAAATATACCTTGTGTAATCTCATACATGGTAACAGGATCCAAAGATGATCAGATATATGTGTGACTCTTTGAGCAGATTCTGTACAGCCAGACAATCGAAACACTCGAATCAAATTTACTCCGATAAGAAATAGAATTTAAACTTAAAAAACAAACATAAGTAAGGAGACATAAACTTCTCGGGGCTTGTCCCAGCACATTTCACTCTAATTTACAACCTCGGAACACGACCTCCAGGAAGACTCTGTTGCACTACTAACAAGAGTTGAGAACGTAATAATGCTGCCGCCTTGTGGCTGTTTCCCACAACAGCAGCTTTAAACCCAGTGCTAATGGTTGCTTATATAGTCACAAGGACTGCAGGGCTGTAAATGACACACGCCCTCAAAAATGCCCTGGGGTAGGGAATAGGCAAGAAAATTCAACACATGAGAATTTTTTCAAGAAGTCAATAAGAGGAGGGAAGTTGTACTCACTCTTTAAAAAAAAAGGAAAAGAAAAAAAGGACATGCCTAAAGCTCAGTATAAGGAATTATTAGCCACATGCAAATTCAAAGTCAAAAAGGGTGCAGCTCACACCGGTCATGACCATCAGCAAAAAGTCTACAAACGATAAATGCTGAAGGGGTTTTAGAGAACTGTGTACTTTCTAGCTGCTGGTGGGATGTAAAGTGGTAACAGCACTAAAGCAAACTGAATCGAGCTGCTTGAAGAGGTAAAAATTGAGCTACCATATGATGCGGCAGGGCACCTTTGGGCCTATAACCTAAGACCAACAGAATCGGAAAGACAGATGCAGGCAAATGTGCACTGAAACAATATTGAAATAGCCAAGACATGGAAGGAAAAAAAATGTCCGTAAACAGATGAATGGACAAAGACGAAGTGGTATGTACCATATGGAATAGTAGCTTCGCGAAAAAAATGAACAATGCCGTTTTTACGACTACAGTGGAGCCTAGAAATAATCATATAAGGTTAAGTAAGTCAAAAGGGTATGACAAATATCCTATGATATCATTTATACATGTTATCCTAAGATTGCTACCAATGAACACATTTCCACAGAAAAAGACACTCACAGACTTATCAAATAAACTAATGGTTAGCCAAAATGAAAGGTGGGAGGATGGGTAAATTAGGACTATGGGGTTAACATACATATACTAATGTATGTTAAATGTATATAAACATATAACAGATAAACTATATGAATTATATAATTACCAAGACCTTTAAAATATACATTTTGTAATCACATACATGGTAACAGGATCCGAAGATGAACAGACATATGCATGAATCATTGAGCAGATTCTGTACAGCCAGACAATCAAAACACTCCAATCAAATTTACCCCGATAAGAAATAGAAATTAAATTTAAAAAACAAACATAAGTAAGGAGACATAAAATTCTGCGGCTTGTCCCACCACATTCCACTCTAATTTACAACCTTGGAACACTACCTCCAGGAAGAGTCTGTTGCCCTAGTAACAAGAGATGAGAACGTAATAATGCTGCCGCCTTGTGGCTCTTTCCCACAAGAGCAGCTTTAAACCCAGTGCCAATGGTTGCTTATATAGTCACAAGGACTGCAGGGCTGTAAATGAGACACGCCCTCAACAATGCCCTGGGGTAGGGAATAGGAAAGAAAATTCTACACATGAGAAATTTTTCAAGAAGTCAATAAGAGGAGGGAAGTTGTACTCACTCTTTAAAAAAAGGAAAAGAGAAAAAAGGACATGCCTAAAGCTCAGTATAAGGAATTATTAGCCACATGCAAATTCAAATTCAAAAAGGTTTCACCTCACACCAGTCATTTCCATCAGCAAAAAGTCTACAAACTATAAATGCTGAAGGGGTGTTAGAGAACTGTGTACCTTCTAGCTGCTGGTGGGATGTAAAGTAGTAACAGCACTAACACAAACTGAATGGAGCTGCTTGAAAAGGTAAAAATTGAGCTACCATATGATGCGGCAGGGCACCTTTTGCGCCTATAACTTAAGACCACCAGAATCGTAAAGACAGATGCAGGCAAATGTGCACTGCAACAATATTGAAATACGAAGACATGGAAGGAAAAAAAAAGTCCATAAACAGATGAATGGACAAAGAAGAAGAGGTATATGGACAGAATGGAAGAGTAGCCTCGGGAAAAAAATGAACAATGCCGTTTTCAGGACTACAGATGAGCCTAGAAATAATCATATAAGGTTAAGTAAGTCAAAAGGGTATGACAATTATCCTATGATATCATTCACACATGTTATCCTAAGATTGCTACCAATGAACATATTTGCACAGAAAAAGACACTCACAGACTTATCAAATAAACTAATGGTTAGCCAAAATGAAAGGTGGGAGGATGGGTAAATTAGGACTATGGGATTAACATACATATACTAATGTATGTTAAATGTATATAAACATATAACATATAAACTATATGAATTATATAATCACCTATACCTTCAAAATATACATTCTGTAAACAAACACATTGTAACAGCATCTGAAGATGAACTGACATATGTATGAATCATTGAGCAGATTCTGTACAGCCAGACAATGAAAACACTCTAATCAAATTTACTCTGATAAGAAATAGAAATTAAATTTAAAAAACAAACATAAGTAAGGAGACATAAACTTCTGGGGGCTTGTCCCAGCACATTCCACTCTAATTTACAACCTCGGAACACTACCTCCAGGAAGACTCTGTTGCCGTAGTAACAAGAGTTGAGAACGTAATAATGCTGCGGCCTTGTGGCTGTTTCCCACAACAGCAGCTTTAAACCCAGTACTAATAGTTGCTTAATAGTCACAAGGACTGCAGGGCTCTAAATGACACCTGCCCTGAAAAATGCCCTGGGGTAGGGAATAGGCAAGAAAATTCAACACATGAGAAATTTTTCAAGAAGTCAATAAGAGGAGGGAGGTTGTACTCACTCTTTAAAAAAAAAAGGAAAAGAAAAAAAAGGACATGCCTAAAGCTCAGTATAAGGAATTATTAGACACATGCAAATTCAAATTGAAAAAGGTTTCAGCTCACACCAGTCATTTCCATCAGCAAAATGTCTATAAACTATAAATGCTGAAGGGGTTTTAGAGAACTGTGTACCTTCTAGCTGCTGGTGGGATGTAAAGTGGTAACAGCACTAACGCAAACTGAATGGAGCTTCTTGAAAAGGTAAAAATTGAGCTACCATATGATGCAGCAGGTCACCCTTTGGGCCTATAACCTAAGACCACCTGAATCGGAAAGACACAGGCAGGCAAATGAGCACTGCAGCAATATTGAAATAGCCAAGACATGGAAGCAGAAAAAAGGTTCATAAACAGATAAATGGACAAAGAAGAAGTAGTATACATACCAAATAGAATAGTAGCCTGGGGAAAAAAATGAACAACGCCGTTTTCAGGACTACAGTTGAGCCTAGAAATAATCATATAAGGTTAAGTAACTCAAAAGGGTACGACAAATATCCTATGATAATATTTACACATGTTATCCTAAGATTGCTACCAATGAACATATTTCCACAGAAAAAGACACTCACAGACTTATGAAATAAACTAATGGTTAGCAAAATGAAAGGTGGGAGGATGGGTAAATTAGGACTATGGGGTTAACATACATATACTAATGTATGTTAAGTGTATAAAAACATATAACAGATAAACTGTATGAATTATATAATCACCAATACCTTTAAAATATACATTTTGTAATCACATACATGGTAACAGGACCCGAAGATGAACAGACATATATATGAATCATTGAGCAGATCCTGTACAGCCAGGCAATCAAAACACTCTAATCAAATTTACGCTGATAAGAAATAGAAATGAAATTTAAAAAACAAACATAAGTAAGGAGACATAAACTTCTGGGGGCTTGTCCCAGCACATTCCACTCTAATTTACAACCTCAGAACACTACCTCCAGGAAGATTCTGTTGCCCTAGTAACAAGAGTTGAGAACGTAATAATGCTGCCGCCTTGTGGCTGTTTCCCACAACAGCAGCTTTAAACCCAGTGCTAATGGTTGCTTAATAGTCACAACGACTGCAGGGGTCTAAATGACACCTGCCCTCAAAAAGTGCCCTTGGGTAGGGAATAGGCAAGAAAATTCAACACATGAGAAATTTTTCAAAAAGTGAATATGAAGAGGGAAGTTGTACTCACACTTTAACAAAAAAAGGAAAAGAAGAAAAAGGATATGCCTAAAGATCAGTATAAGGAATTATTCACCACATGCGTATCCAACCTCCATAAAGGTTTCAGCTCACAACAGTCAAATGGCCATCAGCAAAAAGTCTACAAACTATAAATGCTGAAGGGGTTTTAGAGAAATGTGTACCTTCTATCTGCTGCTGGGATGTAAAGTGGTAACAGCACTAACGCAAACTGAATGGAGCCTCTTCAAAAGGTAGAAATTGAGCTACCATATGATGCGGCAGGGCACCTCTCGGGCTTATAACCTAAGACCACCAGAATCGGAAAGACACAGGCAGTCAAATGTGCACTGCAGCAATACTGAAATAGCCAAGACATGGAAGCAAAAAAAGGTCCATAAACAGATGAATGGACAGAGAAGAAGTGGTATATGGACAGAATGGAATAGTAGCCTCGGGAAAAAAATGAACAATGCCGTTTTCAGGACTACAGTAGAGCCTAGAAATAATAATATAAGGTTAAGTAAGTCAAAAGGGTATGACAAATATCCTATGATATCATTTATACATGTTATCCTAAGATTGCTACCAATGAACATATTTCCACAGAAAAAGACACTCACAGACTTATCAAATAAACTAATGGTTAGCCAAAATGAAAGGTGGGAGGATGGGTAAATTAGGACTATGGGGTTAACATACATATACTAATGTTATGTTAAATGTATATAAACATATAACAGATAAACTACATTAATTATATAATCACCAATACCTTTAAAATATACATTCTGTAATCACATACATGGTAACAGGATCCGAAGATGAACAGACATATGTAGGAGTCTTTTAGAAGATTCTGTACAGCCAGACAATCAAAACACTCTAATCAAATTTACTCTGATAAGAAATAGAAATTAAATTTAATAAACAAACATAAGTAAGGAGACATAAACTTCTGGGGGCTTGTCCCAGCACATTCCACTCTAATTTACAACCTTGGAACACTACCTCCAGGAAGACTCTATTGCTGTAGTAACAAGAGTTGAGAACGTAATAATGCTGCCGCCTTGTGGCTGTTTCCCACAACAGCAGTTTTAAACCCAGTGCTAATGGTTGCTTAATAGTCACAACGACTGCAGGGGTCTAAATGACACATGCCCTCAAAAATTGCCCTGGGGTAGGGAATAGGCAAGAAAATTCAACACATGAGAAATTTTTCAAGAAGTCAATATGAAGAGGGAAGTTGTATTCACTCTTTAACAAAAAAAGGAAAAGAAGAAAAAGGATATGCCTAAAGCTCAGTATAAGGAATTATTAGCCACATGCGTATCCAACCTCCAAAAAGGTTTCAGCTCACACCAGTCAAATGGCCATCAGCAAAAATCTACAAACTCTAAATGCTGAAGGGGTTTTAGAGAACTGTGTAACTCCTAGATGCTGGTGGGATATAAAGTGGTAACAGCACTAACAAAAACTGAATGGAGCTGCTTTACAAGGTAAAAATTGAGCTACCATATGATGCGAAAGGGTACATTTTGAGCCTATAATCTAAGACCACCAGAATGAGAAAGACAGAGGCAGGCAAATGTGCACTGCAGCAATACTAAAATAGCCAAGACATGGAAGCAAAAAAAGGTCCATCAACAGATGAATGGAAAAAGAAGAAGTGGTATATGGACAGAATGGAATAGTAGCCTCGGGAAAAATATGAACAATGCCGTTTTCAGGACTACAGTTGGGCCTAGAAATAATCATATAACGTTAAGTAAGTCAAAAGGGTATGAGAAATATCCTATGATATCATTTATACATGTTATCCTAAGATTGCTACCAATGAACACATTTCCACAGAAAAAGACACTCACAGACTTATCAAATAAACTAATGGTTAGCCAAAATGAAAGGTGGGAAGATGGGTAAATTAGGACTATGGGGTTAACATACATATACTAATGTATGTTAAATGTATATAAACATATAACAAATAAAGTATATGTATTATATAATCACCAAGACCTTTAAAATATACATTTTGTAATCACATACATGGTAACAGGATCCGAAGATGAACAGACATATGCATGAATCATTGAGCAGATTCTGTACAGCCAGACAATGAAAACACTCTAATCAAATTTACTCCGATAAGAAATAGAATTTAAACTTAAAAAACAAACATAAGTAAGGAGACATAAACTTCTGGGGGCTCGTCCCAGCACATTCCACTCTAATTTACCACCTCGGAACACGACCTCCAGGAAGACTCTGTTGCACTACTAACAAGAGTTGAGAACGTAATAATGCTGCCGCCTTGTGGCTGTTTCCCACAACAGCAGCATTAAACCCAGTGCTAATGGTTGCTTAATAGTCACAAGGACTGCAGGGCTCTAAATGACACCTGCCCTGAAAAATGCCCTGGGGTAGGGAATAGGCAAGAAAATTCAACACATGAGAAATTTTTCAAGAAGTCAATAAGAGGAGGGAAGTTGTACTCACTCTTTAAAAAAAAAAGGAAAAGAAAAAAAAGGACATGCCTAAAGCTCAGTATAAGGAATTATTAGACACATGCAAATTCAAATTCAACAAGGTTTCAGCTCACACCAGTCATTTCCATCAGCAAAATGTCTATAAACTATAAATGCTGAAGGGGTTTTAGAGAACTGTGTACCTTCTAGCTGCTGGTGGGATGTAAAGTGGTAACAGCACTAACGCAAACTGAATGGAGCTGCTTGAAAAGGTAAAAATTAAGCTACCATATGATGCGGCAGGTCACCTTTTGGGCCTATAACCTAAGACCACCTGAATCGGAAAGACACAGGCAGGCAAATGAGCACTGCAGCAATATTGAAATAGCGAAGACATGGAAGCAGAAAAAAGGTTCATAAACAGATGAATGGACAAAGAAGAAGTGGTATACGTACCAAATAGAATAGTAGCCTCGGGAAAAAAATGAACAATGCCGTTTTCAGGACTACAGTTGAGTCTAGAAATAATCATATAAGGTTAAGTAACTCAAAAGGGTACGACAAATATCCTATGATAACATTTATACATGTTATACTAAGATAGCTACCAATGAACATATTTCCACAGAAAAAGACACTCACAGACTTATGAAATAAACTAATGGTTAGCCAAAATGAAAGGTGGGAGGATGGGTTAACTAGGACTATGGGGTTAACATACATATACTAATGTATGTTAAGTGTATAAAAACATATAACAGATAAACTGTATGAATTATATAATCACCAATACCTTTAAAATATACATTTTGTAATCACATACATGGTAACAGGACCCGAGGATGAACAGACATATGTATGAATCATTGAGCAGATTCTGTACAGCCAGGCAATCAAAACACTAAAATCAAATTTACTCCGATAAGAAATAGAAATTAAATTTAAAAAACAAACATAAATAAGGAGACATAAACTTCTGGAGGCTTGTCCCAGCACATTCCACTCTAATTTACAACCTCGGAACACTACCTCCAGGAAGACTCTGTTGCCATAGTAACAAGAGTTGAGAACGTAATAATGCTGCCGCCTTGTGGCTGTTTCCCACAACAGCAGCTTTAAACCCAGTGCTAATGGTTGCTTAATAGTCAAAACGACTGCAGGGGTCTAAATTACACCTGCCCTCAAAAAATGCCCTGGGGTAGGGAATACGCAAGAAAATTCAACACATGAGAAATTTTTCAAAAAGTGAATATGAAGAGGGAAGTTGTACTCACACTTTAACAAAAAAAGGAAAAGAAGAAAAAGGATATGCCTAAAGATCAGTATAAGGAATTATTCGCCACATGCGTATCCAACCTCCAAAAAGGTTTCAGCTCACACCAGTCAAATGGCCATCAGCAAAAAGTCTACAAACTATAAATGATGAAGGGGTTTTAGAGAAATGTATACCTTCTATCTGCTGCTGGGATGTAAAGTGGTAACAGCACTAACGCAAACTGAATGGAGCTGCTTGAAAAGGTAAAAATTGAGCTACCATATGATGCGGCAGGGCACCTCTTCGGCTTATAACCTAAGACTACCAGAATCGGAAAGACACAGGCAGTCAAATGTGCACTGCAGCAATATGGAAATAGCAAAGACATGGAAGCAAAAAAAATGTCCATAAACAGATGAATGGACAGAGAAGAAGTGGTATATGGACAGAATGCAATAGTAGCCTCGGGGAAAAAATGAACAATGCCGTTTTAAGGACTAGAGTTGAGCCTAGAAATAATCATATAAGGTTAAGTAAGTGAAAAGGGTATGACGAATATCCTATGATATCATTTATACATGTTATCCTAAGATTGCTACCAATGAACATATTTCCACAGAAAAAGACACTCACAGACTTATGAAATAAACTAATTGTTAGCCAAAATGAAAGGTGGGAGGATGGGTAAATTAGGACTATGGGGTTAACATACATATACTAATGTATGTTAAGTGTATAAAAACATATAACAGATAAACTGTATGAATTATATAATCACCAATACCTTTAAAATATACATTCTGTAATCACATACATGGTAACAGAATCCGAAGATGAACAGACATATGTAGGAATCATTGAGCAGTTTCTGTACAGCCAGACAATCAAAACACTCTAATCAAATTTACTCCGATAAGAAATAGAAATTTAATATAAAAAACAAACCTAAGTAAGGAGACATAAACTTCTGGGGGCTTGTCCCAGCACATTCCACTCTAATTTACAACCTCGGAACACTACCTCCAGGAAGATTCTGTTGCCCTAGTAACAAGAGATGAGAACGTAATAATGCTGCCGCCTTGTGGCTCTTTCCCACAACAGCAGCTTTAAACCCAGTGCTAATGGTTGCTTAATAGTCACATGGACTGCAGGGCTCTAAATGACACCTGCCCTGAAAAATGCCCTGTGGTAGGGAATAGGCAATAATATTCAACACATGAGAAATTTTTCAAGAAGTCAATAAGAGGAGGGAAGTTGTACTCACTCTTTAAAAAAAAAGGAAAAGAAAAAAAAGGACATGCCTAAAGCTCAGTAGAATGAATTATTAGACACATGCAAATTCAAATTCAAAAAGGTTTCAGCTCACACCAGTCGTTTCCATCAGCAAAATGTCTACAAACTATAAATGCTGAAGGGGTTTTAGAGAACTGTGTACCTTCTAGCTGCTGGTGGGATGTAAAGTGGTAACAGCACTAACACAAACTGAATGGAGCTGCTTGAAAAGATAAAAATTGAGCTACCATATGATGCGGCAGGTCACCTTTTGGGCCTATAACCTAAGACCACCTGAATCGGAAAGACACAGGCAGGCAAATGAGCACTGCAGCAATATTGAAATAGCCAAGACATGGAAGCAGAAAAAAGGTTCATAAACAGATGAATGGACAAAGAAGAAGTGGTATACGTACCAAATAGAATAGTAGCCTCGGGAAAAAAATGAACAATGCCGTTTTCAGGACTACAGTTGAGCCTAGAAATAATCATATAAGGTTAAGTAACTCAAAAGGGTACGACAAATATCCGATGATAATATTTATACATGTTATCCTAAGATTGCTACCAATGAACATATTTCCACAGAAAAAGACACTCACAGACTTATCAAATAAACTAATGGTTAGCCAAAATGAAAGGTGGGAGGATGGGTAAATTAGGACTATGGGGTTAACATACATATACTAATGTATGTTAAGTGTATAAAAACATATAACAGATAAACTGTATGAATTATATAATCACCAATACCTTTAAAATATACATTTTGTAATCACATACATGGTAACAGGACCCGAGGATGAACAGACATATGTATGAATCATTGAGCAGATTCTGTACAGCCAGGCAATCAAAACACTAAAATCAAATTTACTCCGATAAGAAATAGAAATTAAATTTAAAAAACAAACATAAGTAAGGAGACATAAACTTCTGGAGGCTTGTCCCAGCACATTCCACTCTAATTTACAACCTCGGAACACTACCTCCAGGAAGACTCTGTTGCCATAGTAACAAGAGTTGAGAACGTAATAATGCTGCCGCCTTGTGGCTGTTTCCCACAACAGCAGCTTTAAACCCAGTGCTAATGGTTGCTTAATAGTCAAAACGACTGCAGGGGTCTAAATGACACCTGCCCTCAAAAAATGCCCTGGGGTAGGGAATACGCAAGAAAATTCAACACATGAGAAATTTTTCAAAAAGTGAATATGAAGAGGGCAGTTGTACTCACACTTTAACAATAAAAGGAAAAGAAGAAAAAGGATATGCCTAAAGATCAGTATAAGGAATTATTCGCCACATGCGTATCCAACCTCCAAAAAGGTTTCAGCTCACACCAGTCAAATGGCCATCAGCAAAAAGTCTACAAACTATAAATGCTGAAGGGGTTTTAGAGAAATGTATACCTTCTATCTGCTGCTGGGATGAAAAGTGGTAACAGCACTAATGCAAACTGAATGGAGCTGCTTGAAAAGGTAAAAATTGAGCTACCATATGATGCGGCAGGGCACCTCTTCGGCTTATAACCTAAGACTACCAGAATCGGAAAGACACAGGCAGTCAAATGTGCACTGCAGCAATATGGAAATAGCAAAGACATGGAAGCAAAAAAAATGTCCATAAACAGATGAATGGACAAATAAGAAGTGGTATACGTACCAAATAGAATAGTAGCCTCGGGAAAAAAATGAACAATGCCGTTTTCAGGACTACAGTTGAGCCTAGAAATAATCATATAAGGTTAAGTAACTCAAAAGGGTACGACAAATATCCTATGTTAACATTTATACATGTTATCCTAAGATAGCTACCAATGAACATATTTCCACAGAAAAAGACACTCACAGACTTATGAAATAAACTAATGGTTAGACAAAATGAAAGGTGGGAGGATGGGTAAACTAGGACTATGGGGTTAACATACATATACTAATGTATGTTAAGTGTATAAAAACATATAACAGATAAACTGTATGAATTATATAATCACCAATACCTTTAAAATATACATTCTGTAATCACATACATGGTAACAGAATCCGAAGATGAACAGACATATGTAGGAATCATTGAGCAGTTTCTGTACAGCCAGACAATCAAAACACTCTAATCAAATTTACTCCGATAAGAAATAGAAATTACATTTAAAAAACAAACCTAAGTAAGGAGACATAAACTTCTGGGGGCTTGTCCCAGCACATTCCACTCTAATTTACAACCTCGGAACACTACCTCCAGGAAGATTCTGTTGCCCTAGTAACAAGAGATGAGAACGTAATAATGCTGCCGCCTTGTGGCTCTTTCCCACAACAGCAGCTTTAAACCCAGTGCTAATGGTTGCTTAATAGTCACATGGACTGCAGGGCTCTAAATGACACCTGCCCTGAAAAATGCCCTGGGGTAGGGAATAGGCAAGAATATTCAACACATGAGAAATTTTTCAAGAAGTCAATAAGAGGAGGGAAGTTGTACTCACTCTTTAAAAAAAAAGGAAAAGAAAAAAATGGACATGCCTAAAGCTCAGTAGAATGAATTATTAGACACATGCAAATTCAAATTCAAAAAGGTTTCAGCTCACACCAGTCGTTTCCATCAGCAAAATGTCTACAAACTATAAATGCTGAAGGGGTTTTAGAGAACTGTGTACCTTCTAGCTGCTGGTGGGATGTAAAGTGGTAACAGCACTAACGCAAACTGAATGGAGCTGCTTGAAAAGATAAAAATTGAGCTACCATATGATGCGGCAGGTCACCTTTTGGGCCTATAACCTAAGACCACCTGAATCGGAAAGACACAGGCAGGCAAATGAGCACTGCAGCAATATTGAAATAGCCAAGACATGGAAGCAGAAAAAAGGTTCATAAACAGATGAATGGACAAAGAAGAAGTGGTATACGTACCAAATAGAATAGTAGCCTCGGGAAAAAAATGAACAATGCCGTTTTCAGGACTACAGTTGAGCCTAGAAATAATCATATAAGGTTAAGTAACTCAAAAGTGTACGACAAATATCCTATGAAAACATTTATACATGTTATCCTAAGATTGCTACCAATGAACATATTTCCACAGAAAAAGACACTCACAGACTTATCAAATAAACTAATGGTTAGCCAAAATGAAAGGTGGGAGGATGGGTAAATTAGGACTATGGGGTTAACATACATATACTAATGTATGTTAAGTGTATAAAAACATATAACAGATAAACTGTATGAATTATATAATCACCAATACCTTTAAAATATACATTTTGTAATCACATACATGGTAAGAGGACCCGAAGATGAACAGACATATGTATGAATCATTGAGCAGATTCTGTACAGCCAGGCAATCAAAACACTCTAATCAAATTTACTCTGATAAGAAATAGAAATTAAATTTAAAAAACAAACATAAGTAAGGAGACATAAACTTCTGGGGGCTTGTCCCAGCACATTCCACTCTAATTTACAACCTCGGAACACTACCTCCAGGAAGACTCTGTTGCCGTAGTAACAAGAGTTGAGAACGTAATAATGCTGCGGCCTTTTGGCTGTTTCCCACAACAGCAGCTTTAAACCCAGTACTAATAGTTGCTTAATAGTCACAAGGACTGCAGGGCTCTAAATGACACCTGCCCTCAAAAAATGCCCTGGGGTAGGGAATAGGCAAGAAAATTCAACACATGAGAAATTTTTCAAGAAGTCAATAAGAGGAGGGAAGTTGTACTCACTCTTTAAAAAAAAGGAAAAGAAAAAAATGGACATGCCTAAAGCTCAGTATAAGGAATTATTAGACACATGCAAATTCAAATTCAAAAAGGTTTCAGCTCACACCAGTCATTTCCATCAGCAAAATGTCTATAAACTATAAATGCTGAAGGGGTTTTAGAGAACTGTGTACCTTCTAGCTGCTGGTGGGATGTAAAGTGGTAACAGCACTAACGCAAACTGAATGGAGCTTCTTGACAAGGTAAAAATTGAGCTACCATATGATGCAGCAGGTCACCCTTTGGGCCTATAACCTAAGACCACCTGAATCGGAAAGACACAGGCAGGCAAATGAGCACTGCAGCAATATTGAAATAGCCAAGACATGGAAGCAGAAAAAAGGTTCATAAACAGATGAATGGACAAAGAAGAAGTAGTATACGTACCAAATAGAATAGTAGCCTGGGGAAAAAAATGAACAACGCCGTTTTCAGGACTACAGTTGAGCCTAGAAATAATCATATAAGGTTAAGTAACTCAAAAGGGTACGACAAATATCCTATGATAATATTTATACATGTTATCCTAAGATTGCTACCAATGAACATATTTCCACAGAAAAAGACACTCACAGACTTATGAAATAAACTAATGGTTAGCAAACTGAAAGGTGGGAGGATGGGTAAATTAGGACTATGGGGTTAACATACATATACTAATGTATGTTAAGTGTATAACAACATATAACAGATAAACTGTATGAATTATATAATCACCAATACCTTTAAAATATACATTTTGTAATCACATACATGGTAACAGGACCCGAAGATGAACAGACATATGTATGAATCATTGAGCAGATCCTGTACAGCCAGGCAATCAAAACACTCTAATCAAATTTACGCTGATAAGAAATAGAAATGAAATTTAAAAAACAAACATAAGTAAGGAGACATAAACTTCTGGGGGCTTGTCCCAGCACATTCCACTCTAATTTACAACCTCAGAACACTACCTCCAGGAAGATTCTGTTGCCCTAGTAACAAGAGTTGAGAACGTAATAATGCTGCCGCCTTGTGGCTGTTTCCCACAACAGCAGCTTTAAACCCAGTGCTAATGGTTGCTTAATAGTCACAACGACTGCAGGGGTCTAAATGACACCTGCCCTCAAAAAGTGCCCTTGGGTAGGGAATAGGCAAGAAAATTCAACACATGAGAAATTTTTCAAAAAGTGAATATGAAGAGGGAAGTTGTACTCACACTTTAACAAAAAAAGGAAAAGAAGAAAAAGGATATGCCTAAAGATCAGTATAAGGAATTATTCGCCACATGCGTATCCAACCTCCATAAAGGTTTCAGCTCACAACAGTCAAATGGCCATCAGCAAAAGTCTACAAACTATAAATGCTGAAGGTGTTTTAGAGAAATGTGTACCTTCTATCTGCTGCTGGGATGTAAAGTGGTAACAGCACTAACGCAAACTGAATGGAGCCGCTTGAAAAGGTAGAAATTGAGCTACCATATGATGCGGCAGGGCACCTCTCGGGCTTATAACCTAAGACCACCAGAATCGGAAAGACACAGGCAGTCAAATGTGCACTGCAGCAATACTGAAATAGCCAAGACATGGAAGCAAAAAAAGGTCCATAAACAGATGAATGGACAGAGAAGAAGTGGTATATGGACAGAATGGAATAGTAGCCTCGGGAAAAAAATGAACAATGCCGTTTTCAGGACTACAGTGGAGCCTAGAAATAATAATATAAGGTTAAGTAAGTCAAAAGGGTATGACAAATATCCTATGATATCATTTGTACATGTTATCCTAAGATTGCTACCAATGAACATATTTCCACAGAAAAAGACACTCACAGACTTATGAAATAAACTAATGGTTAGCCAAAATGAAAGGGGGGAGGATGGGTAAATTAGGACTATGGGATTAACATAAATATACTAATGTATGTTACATGCATATAAACATATAACAGATAAACTATATGAATTATATAATCACCAATACCTTTAAAATATACATTCTGTATTCACATACATGGTAACAGAATCCGAAGAAGAACAGACATATGTAGGAATCATTGAGCAGATTCTGTACAGCCAGACAATCAAAAAACTCTAATCAAATTTACTCCAAAAAGAAATAGAATTAAATTTAAAAAACAAACATAAGTAAGGAGACATAAACTTCTGGGGGCTCGTCCCAGCACATTCCACTCTAATTTACAACCACGGAACACTACCTCCAGGAAGATTCTGTTGCCCTAGTAACAAGAGATGAGAACGTAATAATGCTGCCGCCTTGTGGCTGTTTCCCACAACAGCAGCATTAAACCCAGTGCTAATGGTTGCTTAATAGTCACAAGGACTGCAGGGCTCTAAATGACACCTGCCCTGAAAAATGCCCTGGGGTAGGGAATAGGCAAGAAAATTCAACACATGAGAAATTTTTCAAGAAGTCAATAAGAGGAGGGAAGTTGTACTCACTCTTTAAAAAAAAGGAAAAGAAAAAAAAGGACATGCCTAAAGCTCAGTATAAGGAATTATTAGACACATGCAAATTCAAATTCAAAAAGGTTTCAGCTCACACCAGTCATTTCCATCAGCAAAATGTCTATAAACTATAAATGCTGAAGGGGTTTTAGAGAACTGTGTACCTTCCAGCTGCTGGTGGGATGTAAAGTGGTAACAGCACTAACGCAAACTGAATGGAGCTGCTTGAAAAGGTAAAAATTGAGCTACCATATGATGCAGCAGGGCACCTCATGGGCTTATAACCTAAGACTACCAGAATCGGAAAGACACAGGCAGTCAAATGTGCACTGCAGCAATATTGAAATAGCAAAGACATGGAAGCAAAAAAAATGTCCATAAACAGATGAATGGACAGAGAAGAAGTGGTATATGGACAGAATGGAATAGTAGCCTCGGGGAAAAAATGAACAATGCCGTTTTCAGGACTACAGTAGAGCCTAGAAATAATCATATAAGGTTAAGTAAGTCAAAAGGGTATGACAATTATCCTATGATATCATTTATACATGTTATCCTAAGATTGCTACCAATGAACATATTTCCACAGAAAAAGACACTCACAGACTTATGAAATAAACTAATTGTTAGCCAAAATGAAAGGTGGGAGGATGGGTAAATTAGGACTATGGGGTTAACATACATATACTAATGTATGTTAAGTGTATAAAAACATATAACAGATAAACTGTATGAATTATATAATCACCAATACCTTTAAAATATACATTCTGTAATCACATACATGGTAACAGAATCCGAAGATGAACAGACATATGTAGGAATCATTGAGCAGTTTCTGTACAGCCAGACAATGAAAACACTCTAATCAAATTTACTCCGATAAGAAATAGAAATTACATTTAAAAAACAAACCTAAGTAAGGAGACATAAACTTCTGGGGGCTTGTCCCAGCACATTCCACTCTAATTTACAACCTCGGAACACTACCTCCAGGAAGATTCTGTTGCCCTAGTAACAAGAGATGAGAACGTAATAATGCTGCCGCCTTGTGGCTCTTTCTCACAACAGCAGCTTTAAACCCAGTGCTAATGGTTGCTTAATAGTCACATGGACTGCAGGGCTCT
The DNA here is from genome assembly GCF_965194805.1 of Balaenoptera borealis. Classification (NCBI taxonomy): domain Eukaryota; kingdom Metazoa; phylum Chordata; class Mammalia; order Artiodactyla; family Balaenopteridae; genus Balaenoptera; species Balaenoptera borealis. The sequence goes on along the minus strand of NW_028122761.1, from coordinate 102,261 downwards.
AAATGACACCTGCCCTGAAAAATGCCCTGGGGTAAGGAATAGGCAAGAATATTCAACACATGAGAAATTTTTCAAGAAATCAATAAGAGGAGGGAAGTTGTACTCACTCTTTAAAAAAAAAGGAAAAGAAAAAAAAGGACATGCCTAAAGCTCAGTAGAATGAATTATTAGACACATGCAAATTCAAATGGAAAAAGGTTTCAGCTCACACCAATCGTTTCCATCAGCAAAATGTCTACAAACTATAAATGCTGAAGGGGTTTTAGAGAACTGTGTACCTTCTAGCTGCTGGTGGGATGTAAAGTGGTAACAGCACTAACACAAACTGAATGGAGCTGCTTGAAAAGATAAAAATTGAGGTACCATATGATGCGGCAGGTCACCTTTTGGGCCTATAACCTAAGACCACCTGAATCGGAAAGACACAGGCAGGCAAATGAGCACTGCAGCAATATTGAAATAGCCAAGACATGGAAGCAGAAAAAAGGTTCATAAACAGATGAATGGACAAAGAAGAATTGGTATACGTACCAAATAGAATAGTAGCCTCGGGAAAAAAATGAACAATGCCGTTTTCAGGACTACAGTTGAGCCTAGAAATAATCATATAACGTTAAGTAACTCAAAAGGGTACGACAAATATCCTATGATAACATTTATACATGTTATCCTAAGATTGCTACCAATGAACATATTTCCACAGAAAAAGACACTCACAGACTTATCAAATAAACTAATGGTTAGCCAAAATGAAAGGTGGGAGGATGCGTTAACTAGGACTATGGGGTTAACATACATATACTAATGTATGTTAAGTGTATAAAAACATATAACAGATAAACTGTATGAATTATATAATCACCAATACCTTTAAAATATACATTTTGTAATCACATACATGGTAACAGGACCCGAGGATGAACAGACATATGTATGAATCATTGAGCAGATTCTGTACAGCCAGGCAATCAAAACACTAAAATCAAATTTACTCCGATAAGAAATAGAAATTAAATTTAAAAAACAAACATAAGTAAGGAGACATAAACTTCTGGAGGCTTGTCCCAGCACATTCCACTCTAATTTACAACCTCGGAACACTACCTCCAGGAAGACTCTGTTGCCATAGTAACAAGAGTTGAGAACGTAATAATGCTGCCGCCTTGTGGCTGTTTCCCACAACAGCAGCTTTAAACCCAGTGCTAATGGTTGCTTAATAGTCAAAACGACTGCAGGGGTCTAAATGACACCTGCCCTCAAAAAATGCCCTGGGGTAGGGAATACGCAAGAAAATTCAACACATGAGAAATTTTTCAAAAAGTGAATATGAAGAGGGCAGTTGTACTCACACTTTAACAAAAAAAGGAAAAGAAGAAAAAGGATATGCCTAAAGATCAGTATAAGGAATTATTCGCCACATGCGTATCCAACCTCCAAAACGGTTTCAGCTCACACCAGTCAAATGGCCATCAGCAAAAAGTCTACAAACTATAAATGCTGAAGGGGTTTTAGAGAAATGCATACCTTCTATCTGCTGCTGGGATGAAAAGTGGTAACAGCACTAATGCAAACTGAATGGAGCTGCTTGAAAAGGTAAAAATTGAGCTACCATATGATGCGGCAGGGCACCTCTTGGGCTTATAACCTAAGACTACCAGAATCGGAAAGACACAGGCAGTCAAATGTGCACTGCAGCAATATGGAAATAGCAAAGACATGGAAGCAAAAAAAATGTCCATAAACAGATGAATGGACAAAGAAGAAGTGGTATACGTACCAAATAGAATAGTAGCCTCGGGAAAAAAATGAACAATGCCGTTTTCAGGACTACAGTTGAGCCTAGAAATAATCATATAAGGTTAAGTAACTCAAAAGGGTACGACAAATATCCTATGATAACATTTATACATGTTATCCTAAGATAGCTACCAATGAACATATTTCCACAGAAAAAGACACTCACAGACTTATGAAATAAACTAATGGTTAGACAAAATGAAAGGTGGGAGGATGGGTAAACTAGGACTATGGGGTTAACATACATATACTAACGTATGTTAAGTGTATAAAAACATATAACAGATAAACTGTATGAATTATATAATCACCAATACCTTTAAAATATACATTCTGTAATCACATACATGGTAACAGAATCCGAAGATGAACAGACATATGTAGGAATCATTGAGCAGTTTCTGTACAGCCAGACAATCAAAACACTCTAATCAAATTTACTCCGATAAGAAATAGAAATTACATTTAAAAAACAAACCTAAGTAAGGAGACATAAACTTCTGGGGGCTTGTCCCAGCACATTCCACTCTAATTTACAACCTCGGAACACTACCTCCAGGAAGATTCTGTTGCCCTAGTAACAAGAGATGAGAACGTAATAATGCTGCCGCCTTGTGGCTCTTTCCCACAACAGCAGCTTTAAACCCAGTGCTAATGGTTGCTTAATAGTCACATGGACTGCAGGGCTCTAAATGACACCTGCCCTGAAAAATGCCCTGGGGTAGGGAATAGGCAAGAATATTCAACACATGAGAAATTTTTCAAGAAGTCAATAAGAGGAGGGAAGTTGTACTCACTCTTTAAAAAAAAAGGAAAAGAAAAAAAAGGACATGCCTAAAGCTCAGTAGAATGAATTATTAGACACATGCAAATTCAAATTCAAAAAGGTTTCAGCTCACACCAGTCGTTTCCATCAGCAAAATGTCTACAAACTATAAATGCTGAAGGGGTTTTAGAGAACTGTGTACCTTCTAGCTGCTGGTGGGATGTAAAGTGGTAACAGCACTAACGCAAACTGAATGGAGCTGCTTGAAAAGATAAAAATTGAGCTACCATATGATGCGGCAGGTCACCTTTTGGGCCTATAACCTAAGACCACCTGAATCGGAAAGACACAGGCAGGCAAATGAGCACTGCAGCAATATTGAAATAGCCAAGACATGGAAGCAGAAAAAAGGTTCATAAACAGATGAATGGACAAAGAAGAAGTGGTATACGTACCAAATAGAATAGTAGCCTCGGGAAAAAAATGAACAATGCCGTTTTCAGGACTACAGTTGAGGCTAGAAATAATCATATAACGTTAAGTAACTCAAAAGGGTACGACAAATATCCTATGAAAACATTTATACATGTTATCCTAAGATTGCTACCAATGAACATATTTCCACAGAAAAAGACACTCACAGACTTCTCAAATAAACTAATGGTTAGCCAAAATGAAAGGTGGGAGGATGGGTAAATTAGGACTATGGGGTTAACATACATATACTAATGTATGTTAAGTGTATAAAAACATATAACAGATAAACTGTATGAATTATATAATCACCAATACCTTTAAAATATACATTTTGTAATCACATACATGGTAACAGGACCCGAAGATGAACAGACATATGTATGAATCATTGAGCAGATTCTGTACAGCCAGGCAATCAAAACACTCTAATCAAATTTACTCTGATAAGAAATAGAAATTAAATTTAAAAAACAAACATAAGTAAGGAGACATAAACTTCTGGGGGCTTGTCCCAGCACATTCCACTCTAATTTACAACCTTGGAACACTACCTCCAGGAAGACTCTGTTGCCGTAGTAACAAGAGTTGAGAACGTAATAATGCTGCGGCCTTGTGGCTGTTTCCCACAACAGCAGCTTTAAACCCAGTACTAATAGTTGCTTAATAGTCACAAGCACTGCAGGGCTCTAAATGACACCTGCCCTGAAAAATGCCCTGGGGTAGGGAATAGGCAAGAAAATTCAACACATGAGAAATTTTTCAAGAAGTCAATAAGAGGAGGGAAGTTGTACTCACTCTTTAAAAAAAAGGAAAAGAAAAAAAAGGACATGCCTAAAGCTCAGTATAAGGAATTATTAGACACATGCAAATTCAAATTCAAAAAGGTTTCAGCTCACACCAGTCATTTCCATCAGCAAAATGTCTATAAACTATAAATGCTGAAGGGGTTTTAGAGAACTGTGTACCTTCTAGCTGCTGGTGGGATGTAAAGTGGTAACAGCACTAACGCAAACTGAATGGAGCTTCTTGACAAGGTAAAAATTGAGCTACCATATGATGCAGCAGGTCACCCTTTGGGCCTATAACCTAAGACCACCTGAATCGGAAAGACACAGGCAGGCAAATGAGCACTGCAGCAATATTGAAATAGCCAAGACATGGAAGCAGAAAAAAGGTTCATAAACAGATGAATGGACAAAGAAGAAGTAGTATACGTACCAAATAGAATAGTAGCCTGGGGAAAAAAATGAACAACGCCGTTTTCAGGACTACAGTTGAGCCTAGAAATAATCATATAAGGTTAACTAACTCAAAAGGGTACGACAAATATCCTATGATAATATTTATACATGTTATCCTAAGATTGCTACCAATGAACATATTTCCACAGAAAAAGACACTCACAGACTTATGAAATAAACTAATGGTTAGCAAACTGAAAGGTGGGAGGATGGGTAAATTAGGACTATGGGGTTAACATACATATACTAATGTATGTTAAGTGTATAACAACATATAACAGATAAACTGTATGAATTATATAATCACCAATAACTTTAAAATATACATTTTGTAATCACATACATGGTAACAGGACCCGAAGATGAACAGACATATATATGAATCATTGAGCAGATCCTGTACAGCCAGGCAATCAAAACACTCTAATCAAATTTACGCTGATAAGAAATAGAAATGAAATTTAAAAAACAAACATAAGTAAGGAGACATAAACTTCTGGGGGCTTGTCCCAGCACATTCCACTCTAATTTACAACCTCAGAACACTACCTCCAGGAAGATTCTGTTGCCCTAGTAACAAGAGTTGAGAACGTAATAATGCTGCTGCCTTGTGGCTGTTTCCCACAACAGCAGCTTTAAACCCAGTGCTAATGGTTGCTTAATAGTCACAACGACTGCAGGGGTCTAAATGACACCTGCCCTCAAAAAGTGCCCTTGGGTAGGGAATAGGCAAGAAAATTCAACACATGAGAAATTTTTCAAAAAGTGAATATGAAGAGGGAAGTTGTACTCACACTTTAACAAAAAAAGGAAAAGAAGAAAAAGGATATGCCTAAAGATCAGTATAAGGAATTATTCACCACATGCGTATCCAACCTCCATAAAGGTTTCAGCTCACAACAGTCAAATGGCCATCAGCAAAAAGTCTACAAACTATAAATGCTGAAGGGGTTTTAGAGAAATGTGTACCTTCTATCTGCTGCTGGGATGTAAAGTGGTAACAGCACTAACGCAAACTGAATGGAGCCTCTTGAAAAGGTAGAAATTGAGCTACCATATGATGCGGCAGGGCACCTCTTCGGCTTATAACCTAAGACTACCAGAATCGGAAAGACACAGGCAGTCAAATGTGCACTGCAGCAATATGGAAATAGCAAAGACATGGAAGCAAAAAAAATGTCCATAAACAGATGAATGGACAAAGAAGAAGTGGTATACGTACCAAATAGAATAGTAGCCTCGGGAAAAAAATGAACAATGCCGTTTTCAGGACTACAGTTGAGCCTAGAAATAATCATATAAGGTTAAGTAACTCAAAAGGGTACGACAAATATCCTATGATAACATTTATACATGTTATCCTAAGATAGCTACCAATGAACATATTTCCACAGAAAAAGACACTCACAGACTTATGAAATAAACTAATGGTTAGACAAAATGAAAGGTGGGAGGATGGGTAAACTAGGACTATGGGGTTAACATACATATACTAATGTATGTTAAGTGTATAAAAACATATAACAGATAAACTGTATGAATTATATAATCACCAATACCTTTAAAATATACATTCTGTAATCACATACATGGTAACAGAATCCGAAGATGAACAGACATATGTAGGAATCATTGAGCAGTTTCTGTACAGCCAGACAATCAAAACACTCTAATCAAATTTACTCCGATAAGAAATAGAAATTACATTTAAAAAACAAACCTAAGTAAGGAGACATAAACTTCTGCGGGCTTGTCCCAGCACATTCCACTCTAATTTACAACCTCGGAACACTACCTCCAGGAAGATTCTGTTGCCCTAGTAACAAGAGATGAGAACGTAATAATGCTGCCGCCTTGTGGCTCTTTCCCACAACAGCAGCTTTAAACCCAGTGCTAATGGTTGCTTAATAGTCACATGGACTGCAGGGCTCTAAATGACACCTGCCCTGAAAAATGCCCTGGGGTAGGGAATAGGCAAGAATATTCAACACATGAGAAATTTTTCAAGAAGTCAATAAGAGGAGGGAAGTTGTACTCACTCTTTAAAAAAAAAGGAAAAGAAAAAAATGGACATGCCTAAAGCTCAGTAGAATGAATTATTAGACACATGCAAATTCAAATTCAAAAAGGTTTCAGCTCACACCAGTCGTTTCCATCAGCAAAATGTCTACAAACTATAAATGCTGAAGGGGTTTTAGAGAACTGTGTACCTTCTAGCTGCTGGTGGGATGTAAAGTGGTAACAGCACTAACGCAAACTGAATGGAGCTGCTTGAAAAGATAAAAATTGAGCTACCATATGATGCGGCAGGTCACCTTTTGGGCCTATAACCTAAGACCACCTGAATCGGAAAGACACAGGCAGGCAAATGAGCACTGCAGCAATATTGAAATAGCCAAGACATGGAAGCAGAAAAAAGGTTCATAAACAGATGAATGGACAAAGAAGAAGTGGTATACGTACCAAATAGAATAGTAGCCTCGGGAAAAAAATGAACAATGCCGTTTTCAGGACTACAGTTGAGCCTAGAAATAATCATATAAGGTTAAGTAACTCAAAAGTGTACGACAAATATCCTATGAAAACATTTATACATGTTATCCTAAGATTGCTACCAATGAACATATTTCCACAGAAAAAGACACTCACAGACTTCTCAAATAAACTAATGGTTAGCCAAAATGAAAGGTGGGAGGATGGGTAAATTAGGACTATGGGGTTAACATACATATACTAATGTATGTTAAGTGTATAAAAACATATAACAGATAAACTGTATGAATTATATAATCACCAATACCTTTAAAATATACATTTTGTAATCACATACATGGTAAGAGGACCCGAAGATGAACAGACATATGTATGAATCATTGAGCAGATTCTGTACAGCCAGGCAATCAAAACACTCTAATCAAATTTACTCTGATAAGAAATAGAAATTAAATTTAAAAAACAAACATAAGTAAGGAGACATAAACTTCTGGGGGCTTGTCCCAGCACATTCCACTCTAATTTACAACCTCGGAACACTACCTCCAGGAAGACTCTGTTGCCGTAGTAACAAGAGTTGAGAACGTAATAATGCTGCGGCCTTGTGGCTGTTTCCCACAACAGCAGCTTTAAACCCAGTACTAATAGTTGCTTAATAGTCACAAGGACTGCAGGGCTCTAAATGACACCTGCCCTCAAAAAATGCCCTGGGGTAGGGAATAGGCAAGAAAATTCAACACATGAGAAATTTTTCAAGAAGTCAATAAGAGGAGGGAAGTTGTACTCACTCTTTAAAAAAAAGGAAAAGAAAAAAATGGACATGCCTAAAGCTCAGTATAAGGAATTATTAGACACATGCAAATTCAAATTCAAAAAGGTTTCAGCTCACACCAGTCATTTCCATCAGCAAAATGTCTATAAACTATAAATGCTGAAGGGGTTTTAGAGAACTGTGTACCTTCTAGCTGCTGGTGGGATGTAAAGTGGTAACAGCACTAACGCAAACTGAATGGAGCTTCTTGACAAGGTAAAAATTGAGCTACCATATGATGCAGCAGGTCACCCTTTGGGCCTATAACCTAAGACCACCTGAATCGGAAAGACACAGGCAGGCAAATGAGCACTGCAGCAATATTGAAATAGCCAAGACATGGAAGCAGAAAAAAGGTTCATAAACAGATGAATGGACAAAGAAGAAGTAGTATACGTACCAAATAGAATAGTAGCCTGGGGAAAAAAATGAACAACGCCGTTTTCAGGACTACAGTTGAGCCTAGAAATAATCATATAAGGTTAACTAACTCAAAAGGGTACGACAAATATCCTATGATAATATTTATACATGTTATCCTAAGATTGCTACCAATGAACATATTTCCACAGAAAAAGACACTCACAGACTTATGAAATAAACTAATGGTTAGCAAACTGAAAGGTGGGAGGATGGGTAAATTAGGACTATGGGGTTAACATACATATACTAATGTATGTTAAGTGTATAACAACATATAACAGATAAACTGTATGAATTATATAATCACCAATACCTTTAAAATATACATTTTGTAATCACATACATGGTAACAGGACCCGAAGATGAACAGACATATGTATGAATCATTGAGCAGATCCTGTACAGCCAGGCAATCAAAACACTCTAATCAAATTTACGCTGATAAGAAATAGAAATGAAATTTAAAAAACAAACATAAGTAAGGAGACATAAACTTCTGGGGGCTTGTCCCAGCACATTCCACTCTAATTTACAACCTCAGAACACTACCTCCAGGAAGATTCTGTTGCTCTAGTAACAAGAGTTGAGAACGTAATAATGCTGCCGCCTTGTGGCTGTTTCCCACAACAGCAGCTTTAAACCCAGTGCTAATGGTTGCTTAATAGTCACAACGACTGCAGGGGTCTAAATGACACCTGCCCTCAAAAAGTGCCCTTGGGTAGGGAATAGGCAAGAAAATTCAACACATGAGAAATTTTTCAAAAAGTGAATATGAAGAGGGAAGTTGTACTCACACTTTAACAAAAAAAGGAAAAGAAGAAAAAGGATATGCCTAAAGATCAGTATAAGGAATTATTCGCCACATGCGTATCCAACCTCCATAAAGGTTTCAGCTCACAACAGTCAAATGGCCATCAGCAAAAGTCTACAAACTATAAATGCTGAAGGTGTTTTAGAGAAATGTGTACCTTCTATCTGCTGCTGGGATGTAAAGTGGTAACAGCACTAACGCAAACTGAATGGAGCCGCTTGAAAAGGTAGAAATTGAGCTACCATATGATGCGGCAGGGCACCTCTCGGGCTTATAACCTAAGACCACCAGAATCGGAAAGACACAGGCAGTCAAATGTGCACTGCAGCAATACTGAAATAGCCAAGACATGGAAGCAAAAAAAGGTCCATAAACAGATGAATGGACAGAGAAGAAGTGGTATATGGACAGAATGGAATAGTAGCCTCGGGAAAAAAATGAACAATGCCGTTTTCAGGACTACAGTGGAGCCTAGAAATAATAATATAAGGTTAAGTAAGTCAAAAGGGTATGACAAATATCCTATGATATCATTTGTACATGTTATCCTAAGATTGCTACCAATGAACATATTTCCACAGAAAAAGACACTCACAGACTTATGAAATAAACTAATGGTTAGCCAAAATGAAAGGGGGGAGGATGGGTAAATTAGGACTATGGGATTAACATAAATATACTAATGTATGTTACATGCATATAAACATATAACAGATAAACTATATGAATTATATAATCACCAATACCTTTAAAATATACATTCTGTAATCACATACATGGTAACAGAATCCGAAGATGAACAGACATATGTAGGAATCATTGAGCAGATTCTGTACAGCCAGACAATCAAAAAACTCTAATCAAATTTACTCCAAAAAGAAATAGAATTAAATTTAAAAAACAAACATAAGTAAGGAGACATAAACTTCTGGGGGCTCGTCCCAGCACATTCCACTCTAATTTACAACCACGGAACACTACCTCCAGGAAGATTCTGTTGCCCTAGTAACAAGAGATGAGAACGTAATAATGCTGCCGCCTTGTGGCTGTTTCCCACAACAGCAGCATTAAACCCAGTGCTAATGGTTGCTTAATAGTCACAAGGACTGCAGGGCTCTAAATGACACCTGCCCTGAAAAATGCCCTGGGGTAGGGAATAGGCAAGAAAATTCAACACATGAGAAATTTTTCAAGAAGTCAATAAGAGGAGGGAAGTTGTACTCACTCTTTAAAAAAAAAGGAAAAGAAAAAAAAGGACATGCCTAAAGCTCAGTATAAGGAATTATTAGACACATGCAAATTCAAATTCAAGAAGGTTTCAGCTCACACCAGTCATTTCCATCAGCAAAATGTCTATAAACTATAAATGCTGAAGGGGTTTTAGAGAACTGTGTACCTTCTAGCTGCTGGTGGGATGTAAAGTGGTAACAGCACTAACGCAAACTGAATGGAGCTGCTTGAAAAGGTAAAAATTGAGCTACCATATGATGCAGCAGGGCACCTCATGGGCTTATAACCTAAGACTACCAGAATCGGAAAGACACAGGCAGTCAAATGTGCACTGCAGCAATACTGAAATAGCAAAGACATGGAAGCAAAAAAAATGTCCATAAACAGATGAATGGACAGAGAAGAAGTGGTATATGGACAGAATGGAATAGTAGCCTCGGGGAAAAAATGAACAATGCCGTTTTCAGGACTACAGTAGAGCCTAGAAATAATCATATAAGGTTAAGTAAGTCAAAAGGGTATGACAATTATCCTATGATATCATTTATACATGTTATCCTAAGATTGCTACCAATGAACATATTTCCACAGAAAAAGACACTCACAGACTTATGAAATAAACTAATTGTTAGCCAAAATGAAAGGTGGGAGGATGGGTAAATTAGGACTATGGGGTTAACATACATATACTAATGTATGTTAAGTGTATAAAAACATATAACAGATAAACTGTATGAATTATATAATCACCAATACCTTTAAAATATACATTCTGTAATCACATACATGGTAACAGAATCCGAAGATGAACAGACATATGTAGGAATCATTGAGCAGTTTCTGTACAGCCAGACAATCAAAACACTCTAATCAAATTTACTCCGATAAGAAATAGAAATTACATTTAAAAAACAAACCTAAGTAAGGAGACATAAACTTCTGGGGGCTTGTCCCAGCACATTCCACTCTAATTTACAACCTCGGAACACTACCTCCAGGAAGATTCTGTTGCCCTAGTAACAAGAGATGAGAACGTAATAATGCTGCCGCCTTGTGGCTCTTTCTCACAACAGCAGCTTTAAACCCAGTGCTAATGGTTGCTTAATAGTCACATGGACTGCAGGGCTCTAAATGACACCTGCCCTGAAAAATGCCCTGGGGTAAGGAATAGGCAAGAATATTCAACACATGAGAAATTTTTCAAGAAATCAATAAGAGGAGGGAAGTTGTACTCACTCTTTAAAAAAAAAGGAAAAGAAAAAAAAGGACATGCCTAAAGCTCAGTAGAATGAATTATTAGACACATGCAAATTCAAATGGAAAAAGGTTTCAGCTCACACCAATCGTTTCCATCAGCAAAATGTCTACAAACTATAAATGCTGAAGGGGTTTTAGAGAACTGTGTACCTTCTAGCTGCTGGTGGGATGTAAAGTGGTAACAGCACTAACACAAACTGAATGGAGCTGCTTGAAAAGATAAAAATTGAGGTACCATATGATGCGGCAGGTCACCTTTTGGGCCTATAACCTAAGACCACCTGAATCGGAAAGACACAGGCAGGCAAATGAGCACTGCAGCAATATTGAAATAGCCAAGACATGGAAGCAGAAAAAAGGTTCATAAACAGATGAATGGACAAAGAAGAATTGGTATACGTACCAAATAGAATAGTAGCCTCGGGAAAAAAATGAACAATGCCGTTTTCAGGACTACAGTTGAGCCTAGAAATAATCATATAACGTTAAGTAACTCAAAAGGGTACGACAAATATCCTATGATAACATTTATACATGTTATCCTAAGATTGCTACCAATGAACATATTTCCACAGAAAAAGACACTCACAGACTTATCAAATAAACTAATGGTTAGCCAAAATGAAAGGTGGGAGGATGGGTTAACTAGGACTATGGGGTTAACATACATATACTAATGTATGTTAAGTGTATAAAAACATATAACAGATAAACTGTATGAATTATATAATCACCAATACCTTTAAAATATACATTTTGTAATCACATACATGGTAACAGGACCCGAGGATGAACAGACATATGTATGAATCATTGAGCAGATTCTGTACAGCCAGGCAATCAAAACAGTAAAATCAAATTTACTCCGATAAGAAATAGAAATTAAATTTAAAAAACAAACATAAGTAAGGAGACATAAACTTCTGGAGGCTTGTCCCAGCACATTCCACTCTAATTTACAACCTCGGAACACTACCTCCAGGAAGACTCTGTTGCCATAGTAACAAGAGTTGAGAACGTAATAATGCTGCCGCCTTGTGGCTGTTTCCCACAACAGCAGCTTTAAACCCAGTGCTAATGGTTGCTTAATAGTCAAAACGACTGCAGGGGTCTAAATGACACCTGCCCTCAAAAAATGCCCTGGGGTAGGGAATACGCAAGAAAATTCAACACATGAGAAATTTTTCAAAAAGTGAATATGAAGAGGGCAGTTGTACTCACACTTTAACAAAAAAAGGAAAAGAAGAAAAAGGATATGCCTAAAGATCAGTATAAGGAATTATTCGCCACATGCGTATCCAACCTCCAAAAAGGTTTCAGCTCACACCAGTCAAACGGCCATCAGCAAAAAGTCTACAAACTATAAATGCTGAAGGGGTTTTAGAGAAATGTATACCTTCTATCTGCTGCTGGGATGAAAAGTGGTAACAGCACTAATGCAAACTGAATGGAGCTGCTTGAAAAGGTAAAAATTGAGCTACCATATGATGCGGCAGGTCACCTCTTCGGCTTATAACCTAAGACTACCAGAATCGGAAAGACACAGGCAGTCAAATGTGCACTGCAGCAATATGGAAATAGCAAAGACATGGAAGCAAAAAAAATGTCCATAAACAGATGAATGGACAAAGAAGAAGTGGTATACGTACCAAATAGAATAGTAGCCTCGGGAAAAAAATGAACAATGCCGTTTTCAGGACTACAGTTGAGCCTAGAAATAATCATATAAGGTTAAGTAACTCAAAAGGGTACGACAAATATCCTATGTTAACATTTATACATGTTATCCTAAGATAGCTACCAATGAACATATTTCCACAGAAAAAGACACTCACAGACTTATGAAATAAACTAATGGTTAGACAAAATGAAAGGTGGGAGGATGGGTAAACTAGGACTATGGGGTTAACATACATATACTAATGTATGTTAAGTGTATAAAAACATATAACAGATAAACTGTATGAATTATATAATCACCAATACCTTTAAAATATACATTCTGTAATCACATACATGGTAACAGAATCCGAAGATGAACAGACATATGTAGGAATCATTGAGCAGTTTCTGTACAGCCAGACAATCAAAACACTCTAATCAAATTTACTCCGATAAGAAATAGAAATTACATTTAAAAAACAAACCTAAGTAAGGAGACATAAACTTCTGCGGGCTTGTCCCAGCACATTCCACTCTAATTTACAACCTCGGAACACTACCTCCAGGAAGATTCTGTTGCCCTAGTAACAAGAGATGAGAACGTAATAATGCTGCCGCCTTGTGGCTCTTTCCCACAACAGCAGCTTTAAACCCAGTGCTAATGGTTGCTTAATAGTCACATGGACTGCAGGGCTCTAAATGACACCTGCCCTGAAAAATGCCCTGGGGTAGGGAATAGGCAAGAATATTCAACACATGAGAAATTTTTCAAGAAGTCAATAAGAGGAGGGAAGTTGTACTCACTCTTTAAAAAAAAAGGAAAAGAAAAAAATGGACATGCCTAAAGCTCAGTAGAATGAATTATTAGACACATGCAAATTCAAATTCAAAAAGGTTTCAGCTCACACCAGTCGTTTCCATCAGCAAAATGTCTACAAACTATAAATGCTGAAGGGGTTTTAGAGAACTGTGTACCTTCTAGCTGCTGGTGGGATGTAAAGTGGTAACAGCACTAACGCAAACTGAATGGAGCTGCTTGAAAAGATAAAAATTGAGCTACCATATGATGCGGCAGGTCACCTTTTGGGCCTATAACCTAAGACCACCTGAATCGGAAAGACACAGGCAGGCAAATGAGCACTGCAGCAATATTGAAATAGCCAAGACATGGAAGCAGAAAAAAGGTTCATAAACAGATGAATGGACAAAGAAGAAGTGGTATACGTACCAAATAGAATAGTAGCCTCGGGAAAAAAATGAACAATGCCGTTTTCAGGACTACAGTTGAGCCTAGAAATAATCATATAAGGTTAAGTAACTCAAAAGTGTACGACAAATATCCTATGAAAACATTTATACATGTTATCCTAAGATTGCTACCAATGAACATATTTCCACAGAAAAAGACACTCACAGACTTATGAAATAAACTAATGGTTAGCCAAAATGAAAGGTGGGAGGATGGGTTAACTAGGACTATGGGGTTAACATACATATACTAATGTATGTTAAGTGTATAAAAACATATAACAGATAAACTGTATGAATTATATAATCACCAATACCTTTAAAATATACATTTTGTAATCACATACATGGTAAGAGGACCCGAAGATGAACAGACATATGTATGAATCATTGAGCAGATTCTGTACAGCCAGGCAATCAAAACACGCTAATCAAATTTACTCTGATAAGAAATAGAAATTAAATTTAAAAAACAAACATAAGTAAGGAGACATAAACTTCTGGGGGCTTGTCCCAGCACATTCCACTCTAATTTACAACCTCGGAACACTACCTCCAGGAAGACTCTGTTGCCGTAGTAACAAGAGTTGAGAACGTAATAATGCTGCGGCCTTGTGGCTGTTTCCCACAACAGCAGCTTTAAACCCAGTACTAATAGTTGCTTAATAGTCACAAGGACTGCAGGGCTCTAAATGACACCTGCCCTCAAAAAATGCCCTGGGGTAGGGAATAGGCAAGAAAATTCAACACATGAGAAATTTTTCAAGAAGTCAATAAGAGGAGGGAAGTTGTACTCACTCTTTAAAAAAAAGGAAAAGAAAAAAAAGGACATGCCTAAAGCTCAGTATAAGGAATTATTAGACACATGCAAATTCAAATTCAAAAAGGTTTCAGCTCACACCAGTCATTTCCATCAGCAAAATGTCTATAAACTATAAATGCTGAAGGGGTTTTAGAGAACTGTGTACCTTCTAGCTGCTGGTGGGATGTAAAGTGGTAACAGCACTAACGCAAACTGAATGGAGCTTCTTGACAAGGTAAAAATTGAGCTACCATATGATGCAGCAGGTCACCCTTTGGGCCTATAACCTAAGACCACCTGAATCGGAAAGACACAGGCAGGCAAATGAGCACTGCAGCAATATTGAAATAGCCAAGACATGGAAGCAGAAAAAAGGTTCATAAACAGATGAATGGACAAAGAAGAAGTAGTATACGTACCAAATAGAATAGTAGCCTGGGGAAAAAAATGAACAACGCCGTTTTCAGGACTACAGTTGAGCCTAGAAATAATCATATAAGGTTAACTAACTCAAAAGGGTACGACAAATATCCTATGATAATATTTATACATGTTATCCTAAGATTGCTACCAATGAACATATTTCCACAGAAAAAGACACTCACAGACTTATGAAATAAACTAATGGTTAGCAAAATGAAAGGTGGGAGGATGGGTAAATTAGGACTATGGGGTTAACATACATATACTAATGTATGTTAAGTGTATAACAACATATAACAGATAAACTGTATGAATTATATAATCACCAATACCTTTAAAATATACATTTTGTAATCACATACATGGTAACAGGACCCGAAGATGAACAGACATATGTATGAATCATTGAGCAGATCCTGTACAGCCAGGCAATCAAAACACTCTAATCAAATTTACGCTGATAAGAAATAGAAATGAAATTTAAAAAACAAACATAAGTAAGGAGACATAAACTTCTGGGGGCTTGTCCCAGCACATTCCACTCTAATTTACAACCTCAGAACACTACCTCCAGGAAGATTCTGTTGCCCTAGTAACAAGAGTTGAGAACGTAATAATGCTGCCGCCTTGTGGCTGTTTCCCACAACAGCAGCTTTAAACCCAGTGCTAATGGTTGCTTAATAGTCACAACGATTGCAGGGGTCTAAATGACACCTGCCCTCAAAAAGTGCCCTTGGGTAGGGAATAGGCAAGAAAATTCAACACATGAGAAATTTTTCAAAAAGTGAATATGAAGAGGGAAGTTGTACTCACACTTTAACAAAAAAAGGAAAAGAAGAAAAAGGATATGCCTAAAGATCAGTATAAGGAATTATTCGCCACATGCGTATCCAACCTCCATAAAGGTTTCAGCTCACAACAGTCAAATGGCCATCAGCAAAAGTCTACAAACTATAAATGCTGAAGGTGTTTTAGAGAAATGTGTACCTTCTATCTGCTGCTGGGATGTAAAGTGGTAACAGCACTAACGCAAACTGAATGGAGCCGCTTGAAAAGGTAGAAATTGAGCTACCATATGATGCGGCAGGGCACCTCTCGGGCTTATAACCTAAGACCACCAGAATCGGAAAGACACAGGCAGTCAAATGTGCACTGCAGCAATACTGAAATAGCCAAGACATGGAAGCAAAAAAAGGTCCATAAACAGATGAATGGACAGAGAAGAAGTGGTATATGGACAGAATGGAATAGTAGCCTCGGGAAAAAAATGAACAATGCCGTTTTCAGGACTACAGTAGAGCCTAGAAATAATAATATAAGGTTAAGTAAGTCAAAAGGGTATGACAAATATCCTATGATATCATTTATACATGTTATCCTAAGATTGCTACCAATGAACATATTTCCACAGAAAAAGACACTCACAGACTTATGAAATAAACTAATGGTTAGCCAAAATGAAAGGGGGGAGGATGGGTAAATTAGGACTATGGGATTAACATAAATATACTAATGTATGTTACATGCATATAAACATATAACAGATAAACTATATGAATTATATAATCACCAATACCTTTAAAATATACATTCTGTATTCACATACATGGTAACAGAATCCGAAGATGAACAGACATATGTAGGAATCATTGAGCAGATTCTGTACAGCCAGACAATCAAAAAACTCTAATCAAATTTACTCCAAAAAGAAATAGAATTAAATTTAATAAACAAACATAAGTAAGGAGACATAAACTTCTGGGGGCTCGTCCCAGCACATTCCACTCTAATTTACAACCACGGAACACTACTTCCAGGAAGATTCTGTTGCCCTAGTAACAAGAGATGAGAACGTAATAATGCTGCCGCCTTGTGGCTGTTTCCCACAACAGCAACATTAAACCCAGTGCTAATGGTTGCTTAATAGTCACAAGGACTGCAGGGCTCTAAATGACACCTGCCCTGAAAAATGCCCTGGGGTAGGGAATAGGCAAGAAAATTCAACACATGAGAAATTTTTCAAGAAGTCAATAAGAGGAGGGAAGTTGTACTCACTCTTTAAAAAAAAAGGAAAAGAAAAAAAAGGACATGCCTAAAGCTCAGTATAAGGAATTATTAGACACATGCAAATTCAAATTCAAGAAGGTTTCAGCTCACACCAGTCATTTCCATCAGCAAAATGTCTATAAACTATAAATGCTGAAGGGGTTTTAGAGAACTGTGTACCTTCTAGCTGCTGGTGGGATGTAAAGTGGTAACAGCACTAACGCAAACTGAATGGAGCTGCTTGAAAAGGTAAACATTGAGCTACCATATGATGCGGCAGGGCACCTCTTGGGCTTATAACCTAAGACTACCAGAATCGGAAAGACACAGGCAGTCAAATGTGCACTGCAGCAATATTGAAATAGCAAAGACATGGAAGCAAAAAAAATGTCCATAAACAGATGAATGGACAGAGAAGAAGTGGTATATGGACAGAATGGAATAGTAGCCTCGGGGAAAAAATGAACAATGGCGTTTTCAGGACTACAGTAGAGCCTAGAAATAATCATATAAGGTTAAGTAAGTCAAAAGGGTATGACAATTATCCTATGATATCATTTATACATGTTATCCTAAGATTGCTACCAATGAACATATTTCCACAGAAAAAGACACTCACAGACTTATGAAATAAACTAATTGTTAGCCAAAATGAAAGGTGGGAGGACGGGTAAATTAGGACTATGGGGTTAACATACATATACTAATGTATGTTAAGTGTATAAAAACATATAACAGATAAACTGTATGAATTATATAATCACCAATACCTTTAAAATATACATTCTGTAATCACATACATGGTAACAGAATCCGAAGATGAACAGACATATGTAGGAATCATTGAGCAGTTTCTGTACAGCCAGACAATCAAAACACTCTAATCAAATTTACTCCGATAAGAAATAGAAATTAAATTTAAAAAACAAACCTAAGTAAGGAGACATAAACTTCTGGGGGCTTGTCCCAGCACATTCCACTCTAATTTACAACCTCGGAACACTACCTCCAGGAAGATTCTGTTGCCCTAGTAACAAGAGATGAGAACGTAATAATGCTGCCGCCTTGTGGCTCTTTCCCACAACAGCAGCTTTAAACCCAGTGCTAATGGTTGCTTAATAATCACATGGACTGCAGGGCTCTAAATGACACCTGCCCTGAAAAATGCCCTGGGGTAAGGAATAGGCAAGAATATTCAACACATGAGAAATTTTTCAAGAAATCAATAAGAGGAGGGAAGTTGTACTCACTCTTTAAAAAAAAAGGAAAAGAAAAAAAAGGACATGCCTAAACCTCAGTAGAATGAATTATTAGACACATGCAAATTCAAATGGAAAAAGGTTTCAGCTCACACCAATCGTTTCCATCAGCAAAATGTCTACAAACTATAAATGCTGAAGGGGTTTTAGAGAACTGTGTACCTTCTAGCTGCTGGTGGGATGTAAAGTGGTAACAGCACTAACACAAACTGAATGGAGCTGCTTGAAAAGATAAAAATTGAGCTACCATATGATGCGGCAGGTCACCTTTTGGGCCTATAACCTAAGACCACCTGAATCGGAAAGACACAGGCAGGCAAATGAGCACTGCAGCAATATTGAAATAGCCAAGACATGGAAGCAGAAAAAAGGTTCATAAACAGATGAATGGACAAAGAAGAAGTGGTATACGTACCAAATAGAATAGTAGCCTCGGGAAAAAAATGAACAATGCCGTTTTCAGGACTACAGTTGAGCCTAGAAATAATCATATAACGTTAAGTAACTCAAAAGGGTACGACAAATATCCTATGATAACATTTATACATGTTATCCTAAGATAGCTACCAATGAACATATTTCCACAGAAAAAGACACTCACAGACTTATCAAATAAACTAATGGTTAGCCAAAATGAAAGGTGGGAGGATGGGTTAACTAGGACTATGGGGTTAACATACATATACTAATGTATGTTAAGTGTATAAAAACATATAACAGATAAACTGTATGAATTATATAATCACCAATACCTTTAAAATATACATTTTGTAATCACATACATGGTAACAGGACCCGAGGATGAACAGACATATGTATGAATCATTGAGCAGATTCTGTACAGCCAGGCAATCAAAACACTAAAATCAAATTTACTCCGATAAGAAATAGAAATTAAATTTAAAAAACAAACCTAAGTAAGGAGACATAAACTTCTGGAGGCTTGTCCCAGCACATTCCACTCTAATTTACAACCTCGGAACACTACCTCCAGGAAGACTCTGTTGCCATAGTAACAAGAGTTGAGAACATAATAATGCTGCGGCCTTGTGGCTGTTTCCCACAACAGCAGCTTTAAACCCAGTGCTAATGGTTGCTTAATAGTCAAAACGACTGCAGGGGTCTAAATGACACCTGCCCTCAAAAAATGCCCTGGGGTAGGGAATAGGCAAGAAAATTCAACACATGAGAAATTTTTCAAGAAGTCAATAAGAGGAGGGAAGTTGTACTCACTCTTTAAAAAAAAGGAAAAGAAAAAAATGGACATGCCTAAAGCTCAGTATAAGGAATTATTAGACACATGCAAATTCAAATTCAAAAAGGTTTCAGCTCACACCAGTCATTTCCATCAGCAAAATGTCTATAAACTATAAATGCTGAAGGGGTTTTAGAGAACTGTGTACCTTCTAGCTGCTGGTGGGATGTAAAGTGGTAACAGCACTAACGCAAACTGAATGGAGCTTCTTGACAAGGTAAAAATTGAGCTACCATATGATGCAGCAGGTCACCCTTTGGGCCTATAACCTAAGACCTCCTGAATCGGAAAGACACAGGCAGGCAAATGAGCACTGCAGCAATATTGAAATAGCCAAGACATGGAAGCAGAAAAAAGGTTCATAAACAGATGAATGGACAAAGAAGAAGTAGTATACGTACCAAATAGAATAGTAGCCTGGGGAAAAAAATTAACAACGCCGTTTTCAGGACTACAGTTGAGCCTAGAAATAATCATATAAGGTTAAGTAACTCAAAAGTGTACGACAAATATCCTATGAAAACATTTATACATGTTATCCTAAGATTGCTACCAATGAACATATTTCCACAGAAAAAGACACTCACAGACTTATGAAATAAACTAATGGTTAGCCAAAATGAAAGGTGGGAGGATGGGTTAACTAGGACTATGGGGTTAACATACATATACTAATGTATGTTAAGTGTATAAAAACATATAACAGATAAACTGTATGAATTATATAATCACCAATACCTTTAAAATATACATTTTGTAATCACATACATGGTAAGAGGACCCGAAGATGAACAGACATATGTATGAATCATTGAGCAGATTCTGTACAGCCAGGCAATCAAAACACGCTAATCAAATTTACTCTGATAAGAAATAGAAATTAAATTTAAAAAACAAACATAAGTAAGGAGACATAAACTTCTGGGGGCTTGTCCCAGCACATTCCACTCTAATTTACAACCTCGGAACACTACCTCCAGGAAGACTCTGTTGCCGTAGTAACAAGAGTTGAGAACGTAATAATGCTGCGGCCTTGTGGCTGTTTCCCACAACAGCAGCTTTAAACCCAGTACTAATAGTTGCTTAATAGTCACAAGGACTGCAGGGCTCTAAATGACACCTGCCCTCAAAAAATGCCCTGGGGTAGGGAATAGGCAAGAAAATTCAACACATGAGAAATTTTTCAAGAAGTCAATAAGAGGAGGGAAGTTGTACTCACTCTTTAAAAAAAAGGAAAAGAAAAAAAAGGACATGCCTAAAGCTCAGTATAAGGAATTATTAGACACATGCAAATTCAAATTCAAAAAGGTTTCAGCTCACACCAGTCATTTCCATCAGCAAAATGTCTATAAACTATAAATGCTGAAGGGGTTTTAGAGAACTGTGTACCTTCTAGCTGCTGGTGGGATGTAAAGTGGTAACAGCACTAACGCAAACTGAATGGAGCTTCTTGACAAGGTAAAAATTGAGCTACCATATGATGCAGCAGGTCACCCTTTGGGCCTATAACCTAAGACCACCTGAATCGGAAAGACACAGGCAGGCAAATGAGCACTGCAGCAATATTGAAATAGCCAAGACATGGAAGCAGAAAAAAGGTTCATAAACAGATGAATGGACAAAGAAGAAGTAGTATACGTACCAAATAGAATAGTAGCCTGGGGAAAAAAATGAACAACGCCGTTTTCAGGACTACAGTTGAGCCTAGAAATAATCATATAAGGTTAACTAACTCAAAAGGGTACGACAAATATCCTATGATAATATTTATACATGTTATCCTAAGATTGCTACCAATGAACATATTTCCACAGAAAAAGACACTCACAGACTTATGAAATAAACTAATGGTTAGCAAAATGAAAGGTGGGAGGATGGGTAAATTAGGACTATGGGGTTAACATACATATACTAATGTATGTTAAGTGTATAACAACATATAACAGATAAACTGTATGAATTATATAATCACCAATACCTTTAAAATATACATTTTGTAATCACATACATGGTAACAGGACCCGAAGATGAACAGACATATGTATGAATCATTGAGCAGATCCTGTACAGCCAGGCAATCAAAACACTCTAATCAAATTTACGCTGATAAGAAATAGAAATGAAATTTAAAAAACAAACATAAGTAAGGAGACATAAACTTCTGGGGGCTTGTCCCAGCACATTCCACTCTAATTTACAACCTCAGAACACTACCTCCAGGAAGATTCTGTTGCCCTAGTAACAAGAGTTGAGAACGTAATAATGCTGCCGCCTTGTGGCTGTTTCCCACAACAGCAGCTTTAAACCCAGTGCTAATGGTTGCTTAATAGTCACAACGATTGCAGGGGTCTAAATGACACCTGCCCTCAAAAAGTGCCCTTGGGTAGGGAATAGGCAAGAAAATTCAACACATGAGAAATTTTTCAAAAAGTGAATATGAAGAGGGAAGTTGTACTCACACTTTAACAAAAAAAGGAAAAGAAGAAAAAGGATATGCCTAAAGATCAGTATAAGGAATTATTCGCCACATGCGTATCCAACCTCCATAAAGGTTTCAGCTCACAACAGTCAAATGGCCATCAGCAAAAGTCTACAAACTATAAATGCTGAAGGTGTTTTAGAGAAATGTGTACCTTCTATCTGCTGCTGGGATGTAAAGTGGTAACAGCACTAACGCAAACTGAATGGAGCCGCTTGAAAAGGTAGAAATTGAGCTACCATATGATGCGGCAGGGCACCTCTCGGGCTTATAACCTAAGACCACCAGAATCGGAAAGACACAGGCAGTCAAATGTGCACTGCAGCAATACTGAAATAGCCAAGACATGGAAGCAAAAAAAGGTCCATAAACAGATGAATGGACAGAGAAGAAGTGGTATATGGACAGAATGGAATAGTAGCCTCGGGAAAAAAATGAACAATGCCGTTTTCAGGACTACAGTAGAGCCTAGAAATAATAATATAAGGTTAAGTAAGTCAAAAGGGTATGACAAATATCCTATGATATCATTTATACATGTTATCCTAAGATTGCTACCAATGAACATATTTCCACAGAAAAAGACACTCACAGACTTATGAAATAAACTAATGGTTAGCCAAAATGAAAGGGGGGAGGATGGGTAAATTAGGACTATGGGATTAACATAAATATACTAATGTATGTTACATGCATATAAACATATAACAGATAAACTATATGAATTATATAATCACCAATACCTTTAAAATATACATTCTGTATTCACATACATGGTAACAGAATCCGAAGATGAACAGACATATGTAGGAATCATTGAGCAGATTCTGTACAGCCAGACAATCAAAAAACTCTAATCAAATTTACTCCAAAAAGAAATAGAATTAAATTTAATAAACAAACATAAGTAAGGAGACATAAACTTCTGGGGGCTCGTCCCAGCACATTCCACTCTAATTTACAACCACGGAACACTACTTCCAGGAAGATTCTGTTGCCCTAGTAACAAGAGATGAGAACGTAATAATGCTGCCGCCTTGTGGCTGTTTCCCACAACAGCAACATTAAACCCAGTGCTAATGGTTGCTTAATAGTCACAAGGACTGCAGGGCTCTAAATGACACCTGCCCTGAAAAATGCCCTGGGGTAGGGAATAGGCAAGAAAATTCAACACATGAGAAATTTTTCAAGAAGTCAATAAGAGGAGGGAAGTTGTACTCACTCTTTAAAAAAAAAGGAAAAGAAAAAAAAGGACATGCCTAAAGCTCAGTATAAGGAATTATTAGACACATGCAAATTCAAATTCAAGAAGGTTTCAGCTCACACCAGTCATTTCCATCAGCAAAATGTCTATAAACTATAAATGCTGAAGGGGTTTTAGAGAACTGTGTACCTTCTAGCTGCTGGTGGGATGTAAAGTGGTAACAGCACTAACGCAAACTGAATGGAGCTGCTTGAAAAGGTAAACATTGAGCTACCATATGATGCGGCAGGGCACCTCTTGGGCTTATAACCTAAGACTACCAGAATCGGAAAGACACAGGCAGTCAAATGTGCACTGCAGCAATATTGAAATAGCAAAGACATGGAAGCAAAAAAAATGTCCATAAACAGATGAATGGACAGAGAAGAAGTGGTATATGGACAGAATGGAATAGTAGCCTCGGGGAAAAAATGAACAATGGCGTTTTCAGGACTACAGTAGAGCCTAGAAATAATCATATAAGGTTAAGTAAGTCAAAAGGGTATGACAATTATCCTATGATATCATTTATACATGTTATCCTAAGATTGCTACCAATGAACATATTTCCACAGAAAAAGACACTCACAGACTTATGAAATAAACTAATTGTTAGCCAAAATGAAAGGTGGGAGGACGGGTAAATTAGGACTATGGGGTTAACATACATATACTAATGTATGTTAAGTGTATAAAAACATATAACAGATAAACTGTATGAATTATATAATCACCAATACCTTTAAAATATACATTCTGTAATCACATACATGGTAACAGAATCCGAAGATGAACAGACATATGTAGGAATCATTGAGCAGTTTCTGTACAGCCAGACAATCAAAACACTCTAATCAAATTTACTCCGATAAGAAATAGAAATTAAATTTAAAAAACAAACCTAAGTAAGGAGACATAAACTTCTGGGGGCTTGTCCCAGCACATTCCACTCTAATTTACAACCTCGGAACACTACCTCCAGGAAGATTCTGTTGCCCTAGTAACAAGAGATGAGAACGTAATAATGCTGCCGCCTTGTGGCTCTTTCCCACAACAGCAGCTTTAAACCCAGTGCTAATGGTTGCTTAATAATCACATGGACTGCAGGGCTCTAAATGACACCTGCCCTGAAAAATGCCCTGGGGTAAGGAATAGGCAAGAATATTCAACACATGAGAAATTTTTCAAGAAATCAATAAGAGGAGGGAAGTTGTACTCACTCTTTAAAAAAAAAGGAAAAGAAAAAAAAGGACATGCCTAAACCTCAGTAGAATGAATTATTAGACACATGCAAATTCAAATGGAAAAAGGTTTCAGCTCACACCAATCGTTTCCATCAGCAAAATGTCTACAAACTATAAATGCTGAAGGGGTTTTAGAGAACTGTGTACCTTCTAGCTGCTGGTGGGATGTAAAGTGGTAACAGCACTAACACAAACTGAATGGAGCTGCTTGAAAAGATAAAAATTGAGCTACCATATGATGCGGCAGGTCACCTTTTGGGCCTATAACCTAAGACCACCTGAATCGGAAAGACACAGGCAGGCAAATGAGCACTGCAGCAATATTGAAATAGCCAAGACATGGAAGCAGAAAAAAGGTTCATAAACAGATGAATGGACAAAGAAGAAGTGGTATACGTACCAAATAGAATAGTAGCCTCGGGAAAAAAATGAACAATGCCGTTTTCAGGACTACAGTTGAGCCTAGAAATAATCATATAACGTTAAGTAACTCAAAAGGGTACGACAAATATCCTATGATAACATTTATACATGTTATCCTAAGATAGCTACCAATGAACATATTTCCACAGAAAAAGACACTCACAGACTTATCAAATAAACTAATGGTTAGCCAAAATGAAAGGTGGGAGGATGGGTTAACTAGGACTATGGGGTTAACATACATATACTAATGTATGTTAAGTGTATAAAAACATATAACAGATAAACTGTATGAATTATATAATCACCAATACCTTTAAAATATACATTTTGTAATCACATACATGGTAACAGGACCCGAGGATGAACAGACATATGTATGAATCATTGAGCAGATTCTGTACAGCCAGGCAATCAAAACACTAAAATCAAATTTACTCCGATAAGAAATAGAAATTAAATTTAAAAAACAAACCTAAGTAAGGAGACATAAACTTCTGGAGGCTTGTCCCAGCACATTCCACTCTAATTTACAACCTCGGAACACTACCTCCAGGAAGACTCTGTTGCCATAGTAACAAGAGTTGAGAACATAATAATGCTGCCGCCTTGTGGCTGTTTCCCACAACAGCAGCTTTAAACCCAGTGCTAATGGTTGCTTAATAGTCAAAACGACTGCAGGGGTCTAAATGACACCTGCCCTCAAAAAATGCCCTGGGGTAGGGAATAGGCAAGAAAATTCAACACATGAGAAATTTTTCAAGAAGTCAATAAGAGGAGGGAAGTTGTACTCACTCTTTAAAAAAAAGGAAAAGAAAAAAATGGACATGCCTAAAGCTCAGTATAAGGAATTATTAGACACATGCAAATTCAAATTCAAAAAGGTTTCAGCTCACACCAGTCATTTCCATCAGCAAAATGTCTATAAACTATAAATGCTGAAGGGGTTTTAGAGAACTGTGTACCTTCTAGCTGCTGGTGGGATGTAAAGTGGTAACAGCACTAACGCAAACTGAATGGAGCTTCTTGACAAGGTAAAAATTGAGCTACCATATGATGCAGCAGGTCACCCTTTGGGCCTATAACCTAAGACCTCCTGAATCGGAAAGACACAGGCAGGCAAATGAGCACTGCAGCAATATTGAAATAGCCAAGACATGGAAGCAGAAAAAAGGTTCATAAACAGATGAATGGACAAAGAAGAAGTAGTATACGTACCAAATAGAATAGTAGCCTGGGGAAAAAAATTAACAACGCCGTTTTCAGGACTACAGTTGAGCCTAGAAATAATCATATAAGGTTAAGTAACTCAAAAGTGTACGACAAATATCCTATGAAAACATTTATACATGTTATCCTAAGATTGCTACCAATGAACATATTTCCACAGAAAAAGACACTCACAGACTTATGAAATAAACTAATGGTTAGCCAAAATGAAAGGTGGGAGGATGGGTTAACTAGGACTATGGGGTTAACATACATATACTAATGTATGTTAAGTGTATAAAAACATATAACAGATAAACTGTATGAATTATATAATCACCAATACCTTTAAAATATACATTTTGTAATCACATACATGGTAAGAGGACCCGAAGATGAACAGACATATGTATGAATCATTGAGCAGATTCTGTACAGCCAGGCAATCAAAACACGCTAATCAAATTTACTCTGATAAGAAATAGAAATTAAATTTAAAAAACAAACATAAGTAAGGAGACATAAACTTCTGGGGGCTTGTCCCAGCACATTCCACTCTAATTTACAACCTCGGAACACTACCTCCAGGAAGACTCTGTTGCCGTAGTAACAAGAGTTGAGAACGTAATAATGCTGCGGCCTTGTGGCTGTTTCCCACAACAGCAGCTTTAAACCCAGTACTAATAGTTGCTTAATAGTCACAAGGACTGCAGGGCTCTAAATGACACCTGCCCTCAAAAAATGCCCTGGGGTAGGGAATAGGCAAGAAAATTCAACACATGAGAAATTTTTCAAGAAGTCAATAAGAGGAGGGAAGTTGTACTCACTCTTTAAAAAAAAGGAAAAGAAAAAAAAGGACATGCCTAAAGCTCAGTATAAGGAATTATTAGACACATGCAAATTCAAATTCAAAAAGGTTTCAGCTCACACCAGTCATTTCCATCAGCAAAATGTCTATAAACTATAAATGCTGAAGGGGTTTTAGAGAACTGTGTACCTTCTAGCTGCTGGTGGGATGTAAAGTGGTAACAGCACTAACGCAAACTGAATGGAGCTTCTTGACAAGGTAAAAATTGAGCTACCATATGATGCAGCAGGTCACCCTTTGGGCCTATAACCTAAGACCACCTGAATCGGAAAGACACAGGCAGGCAAATGAGCACTGCAGCAATATTGAAATAGCCAAGACATGGAAGCAGAAAAAAGGTTCATAAACAGATGAATGGACAAAGAAGAAGTAGTATACGTACCAAATAGAATAGTAGCCTGGGGAAAAAAATGAACAACGCCGTTTTCAGGACTACAGTTGAGCCTAGAAATAATCATATAAGGTTAACTAACTCAAAAGGGTACGACAAATATCCTATGATAATATTTATACATGTTATCCTAAGATTGCTACCAATGAACATATTTCCACAGAAAAAGACACTCACAGACTTATGAAATAAACTAATGGTTAGCAAAATGAAAGGTGGGAGGATGGGTAAATTAGGACTATGGGGTTAACATACATATACTAATGTATGTTAAGTGTATAACAACATATAACAGATAAACTGTATGAATTATATAATCACCAATACCTTTAAAATATACATTTTGTAATCACATACATGGTAACAGGACCCGAAGATGAACAGACATATGTATGAATCATTGAGCAGATCCTGTACAGCCAGGCAATCAAAACACTCTAATCAAATTTACGCTGATAAGAAATAGAAATGAAATTTAAAAAACAAACATAAGTAAGGAGACATAAACTTCTGGGGGCTTGTCCCAGCACATTCCACTCTAATTTACAACCTCAGAACACTACCTCCAGGAAGATTCTGTTGCCCTAGTAACAAGAGTTGAGAACGTAATAATGCTGCCGCCTTGTGGCTGTTTCCCACAACAGCAGCTTTAAACCCAGTGCTAATGGTTGCTTAATAGTCACAACGATTGCAGGGGTCTAAATGACACCTGCCCTCAAAAAGTGCCCTTGGGTAGGGAATAGGCAAGAAAATTCAACACATGAGAAATTTTTCAAAAAGTGAATATGAAGAGGGAAGTTGTACTCACACTTTAACAAAAAAAGGAAAAGAAGAAAAAGGATATGCCTAAAGATCAGTATAAGGAATTATTCGCCACATGCGTATCCAACCTCCATAAAGGTTTCAGCTCACAACAGTCAAATGGCCATCAGCAAAAGTCTACAAACTATAAATGCTGAAGGTGTTTTAGAGAAATGTGTACCTTCTATCTGCTGCTGGGATGTAAAGTGGTAACAGCACTAACGCAAACTGAATGGAGCCGCTTGAAAAGGTAGAAATTGAGCTACCATATGATGCGGCAGGGCACCTCTCGGGCTTATAACCTAAGACCACCAGAATCGGAAAGACACAGGCAGTCAAATGTGCACTGCAGCAATACTGAAATAGCCAAGACATGGAAGCAAAAAAAGGTCCATAAACAGATGAATGGACAGAGAAGAAGTGGTATATGGACAGAATGGAATAGTAGCCTCGGGAAAAAAATGAACAATGCCGTTTTCAGGACTACAGTAGAGCCTAGAAATAATAATATAAGGTTAAGTAAGTCAAAAGGGTATGACAAATATCCTATGATATCATTTATACATGTTATCCTAAGATTGCTACCAATGAACATATTTCCACAGAAAAAGACACTCACAGACTTATGAAATAAACTAATGGTTAGCCAAAATGAAAGGGGGGAGGATGGGTAAATTAGGACTATGGGATTAACATAAATATACTAATGTATGTTACATGCATATAAACATATAACAGATAAACTATATGAATTATATAATCACCAATACCTTTAAAATATACATTCTGTATTCACATACATGGTAACAGAATCCGAAGATGAACAGACATATGTAGGAATCATTGAGCAGATTCTGTACAGCCAGACAATCAAAAAACTCTAATCAAATTTACTCCAAAAAGAAATAGAATTAAATTTAATAAACAAACATAAGTAAGGAGACATAAACTTCTGGGGGCTCGTCCCAGCACATTCCACTCTAATTTACAACCACGGAACACTACTTCCAGGAAGATTCTGTTGCCCTAGTAACAAGAGATGAGAACGTAATAATGCTGCCGCCTTGTGGCTGTTTCCCACAACAGCAACATTAAACCCAGTGCTAATGGTTGCTTAATAGTCACAAGGACTGCAGGGCTCTAAATGACACCTGCCCTGAAAAATGCCCTGGGGTAGGGAATAGGCAAGAAAATTCAACACATGAGAAATTTTTCAAGAAGTCAATAAGAGGAGGGAAGTTGTACTCACTCTTTAAAAAAAAAGGAAAAGAAAAAAAAGGACATGCCTAAAGCTCAGTATAAGGAATTATTAGACACATGCAAATTCAAATTCAAGAAGGTTTCAGCTCACACCAGTCATTTCCATCAGCAAAATGTCTATAAACTATAAATGCTGAAGGGGTTTTAGAGAACTGTGTACCTTCTAGCTGCTGGTGGGATGTAAAGTGGTAACAGCACTAACGCAAACTGAATGGAGCTGCTTGAAAAGGTAAACATTGAGCTACCATATGATGCGGCAGGGCACCTCTTGGGCTTATAACCTAAGACTACCAGAATCGGAAAGACACAGGCAGTCAAATGTGCACTGCAGCAATATTGAAATAGCAAAGACATGGAAGCAAAAAAAATGTCCATAAACAGATGAATGGACAGAGAAGAAGTGGTATATGGACAGAATGGAATAGTAGCCTCGGGGAAAAAATGAACAATGGCGTTTTCAGGACTACAGTAGAGCCTAGAAATAATCATATAAGGTTAAGTAAGTCAAAAGGGTATGACAATTATCCTATGATATCATTTATACATGTTATCCTAAGATTGCTACCAATGAACATATTTCCACAGAAAAAGACACTCACAGACTTATGAAATAAACTAATTGTTAGCCAAAATGAAAGGTGGGAGGACGGGTAAATTAGGACTATGGGGTTAACATACATATACTAATGTATGTTAAGTGTATAAAAACATATAACAGATAAACTGTATGAATTATATAATCACCAATACCTTTAAAATATACATTCTGTAATCACATACATGGTAACAGAATCCGAAGATGAACAGACATATGTAGGAATCATTGAGCAGTTTCTGTACAGCCAGACAATCAAAACACTCTAATCAAATTTACTCCGATAAGAAATAGAAATTAAATTTAAAAAACAAACCTAAGTAAGGAGACATAAACTTCTGGGGGCTTGTCCCAGCACATTCCACTCTAATTTACAACCTCGGAACACTACCTCCAGGAAGATTCTGTTGCCCTAGTAACAAGAGATGAGAACGTAATAATGCTGCCGCCTTGTGGCTCTTTCCCACAACAGCAGCTTTAAACCCAGTGCTAATGGTTGCTTAATAATCACATGGACTGCAGGGCTCTAAATGACACCTGCCCTGAAAAATGCCCTGGGGTAAGGAATAGGCAAGAATATTCAACACATGAGAAATTTTTCAAGAAATCAATAAGAGGAGGGAAGTTGTACTCACTCTTTAAAAAAAAAGGAAAAGAAAAAAAAGGACATGCCTAAACCTCAGTAGAATGAATTATTAGACACATGCAAATTCAAATGGAAAAAGGTTTCAGCTCACACCAATCGTTTCCATCAGCAAAATGTCTACAAACTATAAATGCTGAAGGGGTTTTAGAGAACTGTGTACCTTCTAGCTGCTGGTGGGATGTAAAGTGGTAACAGCACTAACACAAACTGAATGGAGCTGCTTGAAAAGATAAAAATTGAGCTACCATATGATGCGGCAGGTCACCTTTTGGGCCTATAACCTAAGACCACCTGAATCGGAAAGACACAGGCAGGCAAATGAGCACTGCAGCAATATTGAAATAGCCAAGACATGGAAGCAGAAAAAAGGTTCATAAACAGATGAATGGACAAAGAAGAAGTGGTATACGTACCAAATAGAATAGTAGCCTCGGGAAAAAAATGAACAATGCCGTTTTCAGGACTACAGTTGAGCCTAGAAATAATCATATAACGTTAAGTAACTCAAAAGGGTACGACAAATATCCTATGATAACATTTATACATGTTATCCTAAGATAGCTACCAATGAACATATTTCCACAGAAAAAGACACTCACAGACTTATCAAATAAACTAATGGTTAGCCAAAATGAAAGGTGGGAGGATGGGTTAACTAGGACTATGGGGTTAACATACATATACTAATGTATGTTAAGTGTATAAAAACATATAACAGATAAACTGTATGAATTATATAATCACCAATACCTTTAAAATATACATTTTGTAATCACATACATGGTAACAGGACCCGAGGATGAACAGACATATGTATGAATCATTGAGCAGATTCTGTACAGCCAGGCAATCAAAACACTAAAATCAAATTTACTCCGATAAGAAATAGAAATTAAATTTAAAAAACAAACCTAAGTAAGGAGACATAAACTTCTGGAGGCTTGTCCCAGCACATTCCACTCTAATTTACAACCTCGGAACACTACCTCCAGGAAGACTCTGTTGCCATAGTAACAAGAGTTGAGAACATAATAATGCTGCCGCCTTGTGGCTGTTTCCCACAACAGCAGCTTTAAACCCAGTGCTAATGGTTGCTTAATAGTCAAAACGACTGCAGGGGTCTAAATGACACCTGCCCTCAAAAAATGCCCTGGGGTAGGGAATAGGCAAGAAAATTCAACACATGAGAAATTTTTCAAGAAGTCAATAAGAGGAGGGAAGTTGTACTCACTCTTTAAAAAAAAGGAAAAGAAAAAAAAGGACATGCCTAAAGCTCAGTATAAGGAATTATTAGACACATGCAAATTCAAATTCAAAAAGGTTTCAGCTCACACCAGTCATTTCCATCAGCAAAATGTCTATAAACTATAAATGCTGAAGGGGTTTTAGAGAACTGTGTACCTTCTAGCTGCTGGTGGGATGTAAAGTGGTAACAGCACTAACGCAAACTGAATGGAGCTTCTTGACAAGGTAAAAATTGAGCTACCATATGATGCAGCAGGTCACCCTTTGGGCCTATAACCTAAGACCACCTGAATCGGAAAGACACAGGCAGGCAAATGAGCACTGCAGCAATATTGAAATAGCCAAGACATGGAAGCAGAAAAAAGGTTCATAAACAGATGAATGGACAAAGAAGAAGTAGTATACGTACCAAATAGAATAGTAGCCTGGGGAAAAAAATGAACAACG
This sequence comes from Balaenoptera borealis, assembly GCF_965194805.1. Taxonomy (NCBI): domain Eukaryota; kingdom Metazoa; phylum Chordata; class Mammalia; order Artiodactyla; family Balaenopteridae; genus Balaenoptera; species Balaenoptera borealis. Next base: position 69,409 of record NW_028122761.1, on the reverse strand, counting down.
CCGTTTTCAGGACTACAGTTGAGCCTAGAAATAATCATATAAGGTTAACTAACTCAAAAGGGTACGACAAATATCCTATGATAATATTTATACATGTTATCCTAAGATTGCTACCAATGAACATATTTCCACAGAAAAAGACACTCACAGACTTATGAAATAAACTAATGGTTAGCAAAATGAAAGGTGGGAGGATGGGTAAATTAGGACTATGGGGTTAACATACATATACTAATGTATGTTAAGTGTATAACAACATATAACAGATAAACTGTATGAATTATATAATCACCAATACCTTTAAAATATACATTTTGTAATCACATACATGGTAACAGGACCCGAAGATGAACAGACATATGTATGAATCATTGAGCAGATCCTGTACAGCCAGGCAATCAAAACACTCTAATCAAATTTACGCTGATAAGAAATAGAAATGAAATTTAAAAAACAAACATAAGTAAGGAGACATAAACTTCTGGGGGCTTGTCCCAGCACATTCCACTCTAATTTACAACCTCAGAACACTACCTCCAGGAAGATTCTGTTGCCCTAGTAACAAGAGTTGAGAACGTAATAATGCTGCCGCCTTGTGGCTGTTTCCCACAACAGCAGCTTTAAACCCAGTGCTAATGGTTGCTTAATAGTCACAACGATTGCAGGGGTCTAAATGACACCTGCCCTCAAAAAGTGCCCTTGGGTAGGGAATAGGCAAGAAAATTCAACACATGAGAAATTTTTCAAAAAGTGAATATGAAGAGGGAAGTTGTACTCACACTTTAACAAAAAAAGGAAAAGAAGAAAAAGGATATGCCTAAAGATCAGTATAAGGAATTATTCGCCACATGCGTATCCAACCTCCATAAAGGTTTCAGCTCACAACAGTCAAATGGCCATCAGCAAAAGTCTACAAACTATAAATGCTGAAGGTGTTTTAGAGAAATGTGTACCTTCTATCTGCTGCTGGGATGTAAAGTGGTAACAGCACTAACGCAAACTGAATGGAGCCGCTTGAAAAGGTAGAAATTGAGCTACCATATGATGCGGCAGGGCACCTCTCGGGCTTATAACCTAAGACCACCAGAATCGGAAAGACACAGGCAGTCAAATGTGCACTGCAGCAATACTGAAATAGCCAAGACATGGAAGCAAAAAAAGGTCCATAAACAGATGAATGGACAGAGAAGAAGTGGTATATGGACAGAATGGAATAGTAGCCTCGGGAAAAAAATGAACAATGCCGTTTTCAGGACTACAGTAGAGCCTAGAAATAATAATATAAGGTTAAGTAAGTCAAAAGGGTATGACAAATATCCTATGATATCATTTATACATGTTATCCTAAGATTGCTACCAATGAACATATTTCCACAGAAAAAGACACTCACAGACTTATGAAATAAACTAATGGTTAGCCAAAATGAAAGGGGGGAGGATGGGTAAATTAGGACTATGGGATTAACATAAATATACTAATGTATGTTACATGCATATAAACATATAACAGATAAACTATATGAATTATATAATCACCAATACCTTTAAAATATACATTCTGTATTCACATACATGGTAACAGAATCCGAAGATGAACAGACATATGTAGGAATCATTGAGCAGATTCTGTACAGCCAGACAATCAAAAAACTCTAATCAAATTTACTCCAAAAAGAAATAGAATTAAATTTAATAAACAAACATAAGTAAGGAGACATAAACTTCTGGGGGCTCGTCCCAGCACATTCCACTCTAATTTACAACCACGGAACACTACTTCCAGGAAGATTCTGTTGCCCTAGTAACAAGAGATGAGAACGTAATAATGCTGCCGCCTTGTGGCTGTTTCCCACAACAGCAACATTAAACCCAGTGCTAATGGTTGCTTAATAGTCACAAGGACTGCAAGGCTCTAAATGACACCTGCCCTGAAAAATGCCCTGGGGTAGGGAATAGGCAAGAAAATTCAACACATGAGAAATTTTTCAAGAAGTCAATAAGAGGAGGGAAGTTGTACTCACTCTTTAAAAAAAAAGGAAAAGAAAAAAAAGGACATGCCTAAAGCTCAGTATAAGGAATTATTAGACACATGCAAATTCAAATTCAAAAAGGTTTCAGCTCACACCAGTCATTTCCATCAGCAAAATGTCTATAAACTATAAATGCTGAAGGGGTTTTAGAGAACTGTGTACCTTCTAGCTGCTGGTGGGATGTAAAGTGGTAACAGCACTAACGCAAACTGAATGGAGCTGCTTGAAAAGGTAAACATTGAGCTACCATATGATGCGGCAGGGCACCTCTTGGGCTTATAACCTAAGACTACCAGAATCGGAAAGACACAGGCAGTCAAATGTGCACTGCAGCAATATTGAAATAGCAAAGACATGGAAGCAAAAAAAATGTCCATAAACAGATGAATGGACAGAGAAGAAGTGGTATATGGACAGAATGGAATAGTAGCCTCGGGGAAAAAATGAACAATGGCGTTTTCAGGACTACAGTAGAGGCTAGAAATAATCATATAAGGTTAAGTAAGTCAAAAGGGTATGACAATTATCCTATGATATCATTTATACATGTTATCCTAAGATTGCTACCAATGAACATATTTCCACAGAAAAAGACACTCACAGACTTATGAAATAAACTAATTGTTAGCCAAAATGAAAGGTGGGAGGACGGGTAAATTAGGCCTATGGGGTTAACATACATATACTAATGTATGTTAAGTGTATAAAAACATATAACAGATAAACTGTATGAATTATATAATCACCAATACCTTTAAAATATACATTCTGTAATCACATACATGGTAACAGAATCCGAAGATGAACAGACATATGTAGGAATCATTGAGCAGTTTCTGTACAGCCAGACAATCAAAACACTCTAATCAAATTTACTCCGATAAGAAATAGAAATTACATTTAAAAAACAAACCTAAGTAAGGAGACATAAACTTCTGGGGGCTTGTCCCAGCACATTCCACTCTAATTTACAACCTCGGAACACTACCTCCAGGAAGATTCTGTTGCCCTAGTAACAAGAGATGAGAACGTAATAATGCTGCCGCCTTGTGGCTCTTTCTCACAACAGCAGCTTTAAACCCAGTGCTAATGGTTGCTTAATAGTCACATGGACTGCAGGGCTCTAAATGACACCTGCCCTGAAAAATGCCCTGGGGTAAGGAATAGGCAAGAATATTCAACACATGAGAAATTTTTCAAGAAATCAATAAGAGGAGGGAAGTTGTACTCACTCTTTAAAAAAAAAGGAAAAGAAAAAAAAGGACATGCCTAAAGCTCAGTAGAATGAATTATTAGACACATGCAAATTCAAATGGAAAAAGGTTTCAGCTCACACCAATCGTTTCCATCAGCAAAATGTCTACAAACTATAAATGCTGAAGGGGTTTTAGAGAACTGTGTACCTTCTAGCTGCTGGTGGGATGTAAAGTGGTAACAGCACTAACACAAACTGAATGGAGCTGCTTGAAAAGATAAAAATTGAGGTACCATATGATGCGGCAGGTCACCTTTTGGGCCTATAACCTAAGACCACCTGAATCGGAAAGACACAGGCAGGCAAATGAGCACTGCAGCAATATTGAAATAGCCAAGACATGGAAGCAGAAAAAAGGTTCATAAACAGATGAATGGACAAAGAAGAATTGGTATACGTACCAAATAGAATAGTAGCCTCGGGAAAAAAATGAACAATGCCGTTTTCAGGACTACAGTTGAGCCTAGAAATAATCATATAACGTTAAGTAACTCAAAAGGGTACGACAAATATCCTATGATAACATTTATACATGTTATCCTAAGATTGCTACCAATGAACATATTTCCACAGAAAAAGACACTCACAGACTTATCAAATAAACTAATGGTTAGCCAAAATGAAAGGTGGGAGGATGGGTTAACTAGGACTATGGGGTTAACATACATATACTAATGTATGTTAAGTGTATAAAAACATATAACAGATAAACTGTATGAATTATATAATCACCAATACCTTTAAAATATACATTTTGTAATCACATACATGGTAACAGGACCCGAGGATGAACAGACATATGTATGAATCATTGAGCAGATTCTGTACAGCCAGGCAATCAAAACACTAAAATCAAATTTACTCCGATAAGAAATAGAAATTAAATTTAAAAAACAAACATAAGTAAGGAGACATAAACTTCGGGAGGCTTGTCCCAGCACATTCCACTCTAATTTACAACCTCGGAACACTACCTCCAGGAAGACTCTGTTGCCATAGTAACAAGAGTTGAGAACGTAATAATGCTGCCGCCTTGTGGCTGTTTCCCACAACAGCAGCTTTAAACCCAGTGCTAATGGTTGCTTAATAGTCAAAACGACTGCAGGGGTCTAAATGACACCTGCCCTCAAAAAATGCCCTGGGGTAGGGAATACGCAAGAAAATTCAACACATGAGAAATTTTTCAAAAAGTGAATATGAAGAGGGCAGTTGTACTCACACTTTAACAAAAAAAGGAAAAGAAGAAAAAGGATATGCCTAAAGATCAGTATAAGGAATTATTCGCCACATGCGTATCCAACCTCCAAAAAGGTTTCAGCTCACACCAGTCAAATGGCCATCAGCAAAAAGTCTACAAACTATAAATGCTGAAGGGGTTTTAGAGAAATGTATACCTTCTATCTGCTGCTGGGATGAAAAGTGGTAACAGCACTAATGCAAACTGAATGGAGCTGCTTGAAAAGGTAAAAATTGAGCTACCATATGATGCGGCAGGGCACCTCTTCGGCTTATAACCTAAGACTACCAGAATCGGAAAGACACAGGCAGTCAAATGTGCACTGCAGCAATATGGAAATAGCAAAGACATGGAAGCAAAAAAAATGTCCATAAACAGATGAATGGACAAAGAAGAAGTGGTATACGTACCAAATAGAATAGTAGCCTCGGGAAAAAAATGAACAATGCCGTTTTCAGGACTACAGTTGAGCCTAGAAATAATCATATAAGGTTAAGTAACTCAAAAGGGTACGACAAATATCCTATGTTAACATTTATACATGTTATCCTAAGATAGCTACCAATGAACATATTTCCACAGAAAAAGACACTCACAGACTTATGAAATAAACTAATGGTTAGACAAAATGAAAGGTGGGAGGATGGGTAAACTAGGACTATGGGGTTAACATACATATACTAATGTATGTTAAGTGTATAAAAACATATAACAGATAAACTGTATGAATTATATAATCACCAATACCTTTAAAATATACATTCTGTAATCACATACATGGTAACAGAATCCGAAGATGAACAGACATATGTAGGAATCATTGAGCAGTTTCTGTACAGCCAGACAATCAAAACACTCTAATCAAATTTACTCCGATAAGAAATAGAAATTACATTTAAAAAACAAACCTAAGTAAGGAGACATAAACTTCTGGGGGCTTGTCCCAGCACATTCCACTCTAATTTACAACCTCGGAACACTACCTCCAGGAAGATTCTGTTGCCCTAGTAACAAGAGATGAGAACGTAATAATGCTGCCGCCTTGTGGCTCTTTCCCACAACAGCAGCTTTAAACCCAGTGCTAATGGTTGCTTAATAGTCACATGGACTGCAGGGCTCTAAATGACACCTGCCCTGAAAAATGCCCTGGGGTAGGGAATAGGCAAGAATATTCAACACATGAGAAATTTTTCAAGAAGTCAATAAGAGGAGGGAAGTTGTACTCACTCTTTAAAAAAAAAGGAAAAGAAAAAAATGGACATGCCTAAAGCTCAGTAGAATGAATTATTAGACACATGCAAATTCAAATTCAAAAAGGTTTCAGCTCACACCAGTCGTTTCCATCAGCAAAATGTCTACAAACTATAAATGCTGAAGGGGTTTTAGAGAACTGTGTACCTTCTAGCTGCTGGTGGGATGTAAAGTGGTAACAGCACTAACGCAAACTGAATGGAGCTGCTTGAAAAGATAAAAATTGAGCTACCATATGATGCGGCAGGTCACCTTTTGGGCCTATAACCTAAGACCACCTGAATCGGAAAGACACAGGCAGGCAAATGAGCACTGCAGCAATATTGAAATAGCCAAGACATGGAAGCAGAAAAAAGGTTCATAAACAGATGAATGGACAAAGAAGAAGTGGTATACGTACCAAATAGAATAGTAGCCTCGGGAAAAAAATGAACAATGCCGTTTTCAGGACTACAGTTGAGCCTAGAAATAATCATATAAGGTTAAGTAACTCAAAAGTGTACGACAAATATCCTATGAAAACATTTATACATGTTATCCTAAGATTGCTACCAATGAACATATTTCCACAGAAAAAGACACTCACAGACTTATGAAATAAACTAATGGTTAGCAAAATGAAAGGTGGGAGGATGGGTAAATTAGGACTATGGGGTTAACATACATATACTAATGTATGTTAAGTGTATAACAACATATAACAGATAAACTGTATGAATTATATAATCACCAATACCTTTAAAATATACATTTTGTAATCACATACATGGTAACAGGACCCGAAGATGAACAGACATATGTATGAATCATTGAGCAGATCCTGTACAGCCAGGCAATCAAAACACTCTAATCAAATTTACGCTGATAAGAAATAGAAATGAAATTTAAAAAACAAACATAAGTAAGGAGACATAAACTTCTGGGGGCTTGTCCCAGCACATTCCACTCTAATTTACAACCTCAGAACACTACCTCCAGGAAGATTCTGTTGCCCTAGTAACAAGAGTTGAGAACGTAATAATGCTGCCGCCTTGTGGCTGTTTCCCACAACAGCAGCTTTAAACCCAGTGCTAATGGTTGCTTAATAGTCACAACGACTGCAGGGGTCTAAATGACACCTGCCCTCAAAAAGTGCCCTTGGGTAGGGAATAGGCAAGAAAATTCAACACATGAGAAATTTTTCAAAAAGTGAATATGAAGAGGGAAGTTGTACTCACACTTTAACAAAAAAAGGAAAAGAAGAAAAAGGATATGCCTAAAGATCAGTATAAGGAATTATTCGCCACATGCGTATCCAACCTCCATAAAGGTTTCAGCTCACAACAGTCAAATGGCCATCAGCAAAAGTCTACAAACTATAAATGCTGAAGGTGTTTTAGAGAAATGTGTACCTTCTAGCTGCTGGTGGGATGTAAAGTGGTAACAGCACTAACGCAAACTGAATGGAGCTGCTTGAAAAGGTAAAAATTGAGCTACCATATGATGTGGCAGGGCACCTCTTGGGCTTATAACCTAAGACTACCAGAATCGGAAAGACACAGGCAGTCAAATGTGCACTGCAGCAATATTGAAATAGCAAAGACATGGAAGCAAAAAAAAAGTCCATAAACAGATGAATGGACAGAGAAGAAGTGGTATATGGACAGAATGGAATAGTAGCCTCGGGGAAAAAATGAACAATGCCGTTTTCAGGACTACAGTAGAGCCTAGAAATAATCATATAAGGTTAAGTAAGTCAAAAGGGTATGACAATTATCCTATGATATCATTTATACATGTTATCCTAAGATTGCTACCAATGAACATATTTCCACAGAAAAAGACACTCACAGACTTATGAAATAAACTAATTGTTAGCCAAAATGAAAGGTGGGAGGACGGGTAAATTAGGCCTATGGGGTTAACATACATATACTAATGTATGTTAAGTGTATAAAAACATATAACAGATAAACTGTATGAATTATATAATCACCAATACCTTTAAAATATACATTCTGTAATCACATACATGGTAACAGAATCCGAAGATGAACAGACATATGTAGGAATCATTGAGCAGTTTCTGTACAGCCAGACAATCAAAACACTCTAATCAAATTTACTCCGATAAGAAATAGAAATTAAATTTAAAAAACAAACCTAAGTAAGGAGACATAAACTTCTGGGGGCTTGTCCCAGCACATTCCACTCTAATTTACAACCTCGGAACACTACCTCCAGGAAGATTCTGTTGCCCTAGTAACAAGAGATGAGAACGTAATAATGCTGCCGCCTTGTGGCTCTTTCCCACAACAGCAGCTTTAAACCCAGTGCTAATGGTTGCTTAATAATCACATGGACTGCAGGGCTCTAAATGACACCTGCCCTGAAAAATGCCCTGGGGTAAGGAATAGGCAAGAATATTCAACACATGAGAAATTTTTCAAGAAATCAATAAGAGGAGGGAAGTTGTACTCACTCTTTAAAAAAAAAGGAAAAGAAAAAAAAGGACATGCCTAAAGCTCAGTAGAATGAATTATTAGACACATGCAAATTCAAATGGAAAAAGGTTTCAGCTCACACCAATCGTTTCCATCAGCAAAATGTCTACAAACTATAAATGCTGAAGGGGTTTTAGAGAACTGTGTACCTTCTAGCTGCTGGTGGGATGTAAAGTGGTAACAGCACTAACACAAACTGAATGGAGCTGCTTGAAAAGATAAAAATTGAGCTACCATATGATGCGGCAGGTCACCTTTTGGGCCTATAACCTAAGACCACATGAATCGGAAAGACACAGGCAGGCAAATGAGCACTGCAGCAATATTGAAATAGCCAAGACATGGAAGCAGAAAAAAGGTTCATAAACAGATGAATGGACAAAGAAGAAGTAGTATACGTACCAAATAGAATAGTAGCCTGGGGAAAAAAATGAACAACGCCGTTTTCAGGACTACAGTTGAGCCTAGAAATAATCATATAAGGTTAAGTAACTCAAAAGGGTACGACAAATATCCTATGATAATATTTATACATGTTATCCTAAGATTGCTACCAATGAACATATTTCCACAGAAAAAGACACTCACAGACTTATGAAATAAACTAATGGTTAGCAAACTGAAAGGTGGGAGGATGGGTAAATTAGGACTATGGGGTTAACATACATATACTAATGTATGTTAAGTGTATAACAACATATAACAGATAAACTGTATGAATTATATAATCACCAATACCTTTAAAATATACATTTTGTAATCACATACATGGTAACAGGACCCGAGGATGAACAGACATTTGTATGAATCATTGAGCAGATTCTGTACAGCCAGGCAATCAAAACACTAAAATCAAATTTACTCCGATAAGAAATAGAAATTAAATTTAAAAAACAAACATAAGTAAGGAGACATAAACTTCTGGAGGCTTGTCCCAGCACATTCCACTCTATTTTACAACCTCGGAACACTACCTCCAGGAAGACTCTGTTGCCATAGTAACAAGAGTTGAGAACATAATAATGCTGCCGCCTTGTGGCTGTTTCCCACAACAGCAGCTTTAAACCCAGTGCTAATGGTTGCTTAATAGTCAAAACGACTGCAGGGGTCTAAATGACACCTGCCCTCAAAAAATGCCCTGGGGTAGGGAATAGGCAAGAAAATTCAACACATGAGAAATTTTTCAAGAAGTCAATAAGAGGAGGGAAGTTGTACTCACTCTTTAAAAAAAAGGAAAAGAAAAAAAAGGACATGCCTAAAGCTCAGTATAAGGAATTATTAGACACATGCAAATTCAAATTCAAAAAGGTTTCAGCTCACACCAGTCATTTCCATCAGCAAAATGTCTATAAACTATAAATGCTGAAGGGGTTTTAGAGAACTGTGTACCTTCTAGCTGCTGGTGGGATGTAAAGTGGTAACAGCACTAACGCAAACTGAATGGAGCTTCTTGACAAGGTAAAAATTGAGCTACCATATGATGCAGCAGGTCACCCTTTTGGCCTATAACCTAAGACCACCTGAATCGGAAAGACACAGGCAGGCAAATGAGCACTGCAGCAATATTGAAATAGCCAAGACATGGAAGCAGAAAAAAGGTTCATAAACAGATGAATGGACAAAGAAGAAGTAGTATACGTACCAAATAGAATAGTAGCCTGGGGAAAAAAATGAACAACGCCGTTTTCAGGACTACAGTTGAGCCTAGAAATAATCATATAAGGTTAAGTAACTCAAAAGGGTACGACAAATATCCTATGATAATATTTATACATGTTATCCTAAGATTGCTACCAATGAACATATTTCCACAGAAAAAGACACTCACAGACTTATGAAATAAACTAATGGTTAGCAAACTGAAAGGTGGGAGGATGGGTAAATTAGGACTATGGGGTTAACATACATATACTAATGTATGTTAAGTGTATAACAACATATAACAGATAAACTGTATGAATTATATAATCACCAATACCTTTAAAATATACATTTTGTAATCACATACATGGTAACAGGACCCGAAGATGAACAGACATATGTATGAATCATTGAGCAGATCCTGTACAGCCAGGCAATCAAAACACTCTAATCAAATTTACGCTGATAAGAAATAGAAATGAAATTTAAAAAACAAACATAAGTAAGGAGACATAAACTTCTGGGGGCTTGTCCCAGCACATTCCACTCTAATTTACAACCTCAGAACACTACCTCCAGGAAGATTCTGTTGCCCTAGTAACAAGAGTTGAGAACGTAATAATGCTGCCGCCTTGTGGCTGTTTCCCACAACAGCAGCTTTAAACCCAGTGCTAATGGTTGCTTAATAGTCACAACGACTGCAGGGGTCTAAATGACACCTGCCCTCAAAAAGTGCCCTTGGGTAGGGAATAGGCAAGAAAATTCAACACATGAGAAATTTTTCAAAAAGTGAATATGAAGAGGGAAGTTGTACTCACACTTTAACAAAAAAAGGAAAAGAAGAAAAAGGATATGCCTAAAGATCAGTATAAGGAATTATTCGCCACATGCGTATCCAACCTCCATAAAGGTTTCAGCTCACAACAGTCAAATGGCCATCAGCAAAAGTCTACAAACTATAAATGCTGAAGGTGTTTTAGAGAAATGTGTACCTTCTATCTGCTGCTGGGATGTAAAGTGGTAACAGCACTAACGCAAACTGAATGGAGCCGCTTGAAAAGGTAGAAATTGAGCTACCATATGATGCGGCAGGGCACCTCTCGGGCTTATAACCTAAGACCACCAGAATCGGAAAGACACAGGCAGTCAAATGTGCACTGCAGCAATACTGAAATAGCCAAGACATGGAAGCAAAAAAAGGTCCATAAACAGATGAATGGACAGAGAAGAAGTGGTATATGGACAGAATGGAATAGTAGCCTCGGGAAAAAAATGAACAATGCCGTTTTCAGGACTACAGTGGAGCCTAGAAATAATAATATAAGGTTAAGTAAGTCAAAAGGGTATGACAAATATCCTATGATATCATTTGTACATGTTATCCTAAGATTGCTACCAATGAACATATTTCCACAGAAAAAGACACTCACAGACTTATGAAATAAACTAATGGTTAGCCAAAATGAAAGGGGGGAGGATGGGTAAATTAGGACTATGGGATTAACATAAATATACTAATGTATGTTACATGCATATAAACATATAACAGATAAACTATATGAATTATATAATCACCAATACCTTTAAAATATACATTCTGTATTCACATACATGGTAACAGAATCCGAAGAAGAACAGACATATGTAGGAATCATTGAGCAGATTCTGTACAGCCAGACAATCAAAAAACTCTAATCAAATTTACTCCAAAAAGAAATAGAATTAAATTTAAAAAACAAACATAAGTAAGGAGACATAAACTTCTGGGGGCTCGTCCCAGCACATTCCACTCTAATTTACAACCACGGAACACTACCTCCAGGAAGATTCTGTTGCCCTAGTAACAAGAGATGAGAACGTAATAATGCTGCCGCCTTGTGGCTGTTTCCCACAACAGCAGCATTAAACCCAGTGCTAATGGTTGCTTAATAGTCACAAGGACTGCAGGGCTCTAAATGACACCTGCCCTGAAAAATGCCCTGGGGTAGGGAATAGGCAAGAAAATTCAACACATGAGAAATTTTTCAAGAAGTCAATAAGAGGAGGGAAGTTGTACTCACTCTTTAAAAAAAAGGAAAAGAAAAAAAAGGACATGCCTAAAGCTCAGTATAAGGAATTATTAGACACATGCAAATTCAAATTCAAAAAGGTTTCAGCTCACACCAGTCATTTCCATCAGCAAAATGTCTATAAACTATAAATGCTGAAGGGGTTTTAGAGAACTGTGTACCTTCTAGCTGCTGGTGGGATGTAAAGTGGTAACAGCACTAACGCAAACTGAATGGAGCTGCTTGAAAAGGTAAAAATTGAGCTACCATATGATGCAGCAGGGCACCTCATGGGCTTATAACCTAAGACTACCAGAATCGGAAAGACACAGGCAGTCAAATGTGCACTGCAGCAATATTGAAATAGCAAAGACATGGAAGCAAAAAAAATGTCCATAAACAGATGAATGGACAGAGAAGAAGTGGTATATGGACAGAATGGAATAGTAGCCTCGGGGAAAAAATGAACAATGCCGTTTTCAGGACTACAGTAGAGCCTAGAAATAATCATATAAGGTTAAGTAAGTCAAAAGGGTATGACAATTATCCTATGATATCATTTATACATGTTATCCTAAGATTGCTACCAATGAACATATTTCCACAGAAAAAGACACTCACAGACTTATGAAATAAACTAATTGTTAGCCAAAATGAAAGGTGGGAGGATGGGTAAATTAGGACTATGGGGTTAACATACATATACTAATGTATGTTAAGTGTATAAAAACATATAACAGATAAACTGTATGAATTATATAATCACCAATACCTTTAAAATATACATTCTGTAATCACATACATGGTAACAGAATCCGAAGATGAACAGACATATGTAGGAATCATTGAGCAGTTTCTGTACAGCCAGACAATCAAAACACTCTAATCAAATTTACTCCGATAAGAAATAGAAATTACATTTAAAAAACAAACCTAAGTAAGGAGACATAAACTTCTGGGGGCTTGTCCCAGCACATTCCACTCTAATTTACAACCTCGGAACACTACCTCCAGGAAGATTCTGTTGCCCTAGTAACAAGAGATGAGAACGTAATAATGCTGCCGCCTTGTGGCTCTTTCTCACAACAGCAGCTTTAAACCCAGTGCTAATGGTTGCTTAATAGTCACATGGACTGCAGGGCTCTAAATGACACCTGCCCTGAAAAATGCCCTGGGGTAAGGAATAGGCAAGAATATTCAACACATGAGAAATTTTTCAAGAAATCAATAAGAGGAGGGAAGTTGTACTCACTCTTTAAAAAAAAAGGAAAAGAAAAAAAAGGACATGCCTAAAGCTCAGTAGAATGAATTATTAGACACATGCAAATTCAAATGGAAAAAGGTTTCAGCTCACACCAATCGTTTCCATCAGCAAAATGTCTACAAACTATAAATGCTGAAGGGGTTTTAGAGAACTGTGTACCTTCTAGCTGCTGGTGGGATGTAAAGTGGTAACAGCACTAACACAAACTGAATGGAGCTGCTTGAAAAGATAAAAATTGAGGTACCATATGATGCGGCAGGTCACCTTTTGGGCCTATAACCTAAGACCACCTGAATCGGAAAGACACAGGCAGGCAAATGAGCACTGCAGCAATATTGAAATAGCCAAGACATGGAAGCAGAAAAAAGGTTCATAAACAGATGAATGGACAAAGAAGAATTGGTATACGTACCAAATAGAATAGTAGCCTCGGGAAAAAAATGAACAATGCCGTTTTCAGGACTACAGTTGAGCCTAGAAATAATCATATAACGTTAAGTAACTCAAAAGGGTACGACAAATATCCTATGATAACATTTATACATGTTATCCTAAGATTGCTACCAATGAACATATTTCCACAGAAAAAGACACTCACAGACTTATCAAATAAACTAATGGTTAGCCAAAATGAAAGGTGGGAGGATGCGTTAACTAGGACTATGGGGTTAACATACATATACTAATGTATGTTAAGTGTATAAAAACATATAACAGATAAACTGTATGAATTATATAATCACCAATACCTTTAAAATATACATTTTGTAATCACATACATGGTAACAGGACCCGAGGATGAACAGACATATGTATGAATCATTGAGCAGATTCTGTACAGCCAGGCAATCAAAACACTAAAATCAAATTTACTCCGATAAGAAATAGAAATTAAATTTAAAAAACAAACATAAGTAAGGAGACATAAACTTCTGGAGGCTTGTCCCAGCACATTCCACTCTAATTTACAACCTCGGAACACTACCTCCAGGAAGACTCTGTTGCCATAGTAACAAGAGTTGAGAACGTAATAATGCTGCCGCCTTGTGGCTGTTTCCCACAACAGCAGCTTTAAACCCAGTGCTAATGGTTGCTTAATAGTCAAAACGACTGCAGGGGTCTAAATGACACCTGCCCTCAAAAAATGCCCTGGGGTAGGGAATACGCAAGAAAATTCAACACATGAGAAATTTTTCAAAAAGTGAATATGAAGAGGGCAGTTGTACTCACACTTTAACAAAAAAAGGAAAAGAAGAAAAAGGATATGCCTAAAGATCAGTATAAGGAATTATTCGCCACATGCGTATCCAACCTCCAAAACGGTTTCAGCTCACACCAGTCAAATGGCCATCAGCAAAAAGTCTACAAACTATAAATGCTGAAGGGGTTTTAGAGAAATGCATACCTTCTATCTGCTGCTGGGATGAAAAGTGGTAACAGCACTAATGCAAACTGAATGGAGCTGCTTGAAAAGGTAAAAATTGAGCTACCATATGATGCGGCAGGGCACCTCTTGGGCTTATAACCTAAGACTACCAGAATCGGAAAGACACAGGCAGTCAAATGTGCACTGCAGCAATATGGAAATAGCAAAGACATGGAAGCAAAAAAAATGTCCATAAACAGATGAATGGACAAAGAAGAAGTGGTATACGTACCAAATAGAATAGTAGCCTCGGGAAAAAAATGAACAATGCCGTTTTCAGGACTACAGTTGAGCCTAGAAATAATCATATAAGGTTAAGTAACTCAAAAGGGTACGACAAATATCCTATGATAACATTTATACATGTTATCCTAAGATAGCTACCAATGAACATATTTCCACAGAAAAAGACACTCACAGACTTATGAAATAAACTAATGGTTAGACAAAATGAAAGGTGGGAGGATGGGTAAACTAGGACTATGGGGTTAACATACATATACTAACGTATGTTAAGTGTATAAAAACATATAACAGATAAACTGTATGAATTATATAATCACCAATACCTTTAAAATATACATTCTGTAATCACATACATGGTAACAGAATCCGAAGATGAACAGACATATGTAGGAATCATTGAGCAGTTTCTGTACAGCCAGACAATCAAAACACTCTAATCAAATTTACTCCGATAAGAAATAGAAATTAAATTTAAAAAACAAACCTAAGTAAGGAGACATAAACTTCTGGGGGCTTGTCCCAGCACATTCCACTCTAATTTACAACCTCGGAACACTACCTCCAGGAAGATTCTGTTGCCCTAGTAACAAGAGATGAGAACGTAATAATGCTGCCGCCTTGTGGCTCTTTCCCACAACAGCAGCTTTAAACCCAGTGCTAATGGTTGCTTAATAGTCACATGGACTGCAGGGCTCTAAATGACACCTGCCCTGAAAAATGCCCTGGGGTAGGGAATAGGCAAGAATATTCAACACATGAGAAATTTTTCAAGAAGTCAATAAGAGGAGGGAAGTTGTACTCACTCTTTAAAAAAAAAGGAAAAGAAAAAAAAGGACATGCCTAAAGCTCAGTAGAATGAATTATTAGACACATGCAAATTCAAATTCAAAAAGGTTTCAGCTCACACCAGTCGTTTCCATCAGCAAAATGTCTACAAACTATAAATGCTGAAGGGGTTTTAGAGAACTGTGTACCTTCTAGCTGCTGGTGGGATGTAAAGTGGTAACAGCACTAACGCAAACTGAATGGAGCTGCTTGAAAAGATAAAAATTGAGCTACCATATGATGCGGCAGGTCACCTTTTGGGCCTATAACCTAAGACCACCTGAATCGGAAAGACACAGGCAGGCAAATGAGCACTGCAGCAATATTGAAATAGCCAAGACATGGAAGCAGAAAAAAGGTTCATAAACAGATGAATGGACAAAGAAGAAGTGGTATACGTACCAAATAGAATAGTAGCCTCGGGAAAAAAATGAACAATGCCGTTTTCAGGACTACAGTTGAGGCTAGAAATAATCATATAACGTTAAGTAACTCAAAAGGGTACGACAAATATCCTATGAAAACATTTATACATGTTATCCTAAGATTGCTACCAATGAACATATTTCCACAGAAAAAGACACTCACAGACTTCTCAAATAAACTAATGGTTAGCCAAAATGAAAGGTGGGAGGATGGGTAAATTAGGACTATGGGGTTAACATACATATACTAATGTATGTTAAGTGTATAAAAACATATAACAGATAAACTGTATGAATTATATAATCACCAATACCTTTAAAATATACATTTTGTAATCACATACATGGTAACAGGACCCGAAGATGAACAGACATATGTATGAATCATTGAGCAGATTCTGTACAGCCAGGCAATCAAAACACTCTAATCAAATTTACTCTGATAAGAAATAGAAATTAAATTTAAAAAACAAACATAAGTAAGGAGACATAAACTTCTGGGGGCTTGTCCCAGCACATTCCACTCTAATTTACAACCTTGGAACACTACCTCCAGGAAGACTCTGTTGCCGTAGTAACAAGAGTTGAGAACGTAATAATGCTGCGGCCTTGTGGCTGTTTCCCACAACAGCAGCTTTAAACCCAGTACTAATAGTTGCTTAATAGTCACAAGCACTGCAGGGCTCTAAATGACACCTGCCCTGAAAAATGCCCTGGGGTAGGGAATAGGCAAGAAAATTCAACACATGAGAAATTTTTCAAGAAGTCAATAAGAGGAGGGAAGTTGTACTCACTCTTTAAAAAAAAGGAAAAGAAAAAAAAGGACATGCCTAAAGCTCAGTATAAGGAATTATTAGACACATGCAAATTCAAATTCAAAAAGGTTTCAGCTCACACCAGTCATTTCCATCAGCAAAATGTCTATAAACTATAAATGCTGAAGGGGTTTTAGAGAACTGTGTACCTTCTAGCTGCTGGTGGGATGTAAAGTGGTAACAGCACTAACGCAAACTGAATGGAGCTTCTTGACAAGGTAAAAATTGAGCTACCATATGATGCAGCAGGTCACCCTTTGGGCCTATAACCTAAGACCACCTGAATCGGAAAGACACAGGCAGGCAAATGAGCACTGCAGCAATATTGAAATAGCCAAGACATGGAAGCAGAAAAAAGGTTCATAAACAGATGAATGGACAAAGAAGAAGTAGTATACGTACCAAATAGAATAGTAGCCTGGGGAAAAAAATGAACAACGCCGTTTTCAGGACTACAGTTGAGCCTAGAAATAATCATATAAGGTTAAGTAACTCAAAAGGGTACGACAAATATCCTATGATAATATTTATACATGTTATCCTAAGATTGCTACCAATGAACATATTTCCACAGAAAAAGACACTCACAGACTTATGAAATAAACTAATGGTTAGCAAACTGAAAGGTGGGAGGATGGGTAAATTAGGACTATGGGGTTAACATACATATACTAATGTATGTTAAGTGTATATCAACATATAACAGATAAACTGTATGAATTATATAATCACCAATACCTTTAAAATATACATTTTGTAATCACATACATGGTAACAGGACCCGAAGATGAACAGACATATATATGAATCATTGAGCAGATCCTGTACAGCCAGGCAATCAAAACACTCTAATCAAATTTACGCTGATAAGAAATAGAAATGAAATTTAAAAAACAAACATAAGTAAGGAGACATAAACTTCTGGGGGCTTGTCCCAGCACATTCCACTCTAATTTACAACCTCAGAACACTACCTCCAGGAAGATTCTGTTGCCCTAGTAACAAGAGTTGAGAACGTAATAATGCTGCTGCCTTGTGGCTGTTTCCCACAACAGCAGCTTTAAACCCAGTGCTAATGGTTGCTTAATAGTCACAACGACTGCAGGGGTCTAAATGACACCTGCCCTCAAAAAGTGCCCTTGGGTAGGGAATAGGCAAGAAAATTCAACACATGAGAAATTTTTCAAAAAGTGAATATGAAGAGGGAAGTTGTACTCACACTTTAACAAAAAAAGGAAAAGAAGAAAAAGGATATGCCTAAAGATCAGTATAAGGAATTATTCACCACATGCGTATCCAACCTCCATAAAGGTTTCAGCTCACAACAGTCAAATGGCCATCAGCAAAAAGTCTACAAACTATAAATGCTGAAGGGGTTTTAGAGAAATGTGTACCTTCTATCTGCTGCTGGGATGTAAAGTGGTAACAGCACTAACGCAAACTGAATGGAGCCTCTTGAAAAGGTAGAAATTGAGCTACCATATGATGCGGCAGGGCACCTCTTCGGCTTATAACCTAAGACTACCAGAATCGGAAAGACACAGGCAGTCAAATGTGCACTGCAGCAATATGGAAATAGCAAAGACATGGAAGCAAAAAAAATGTCCATAAACAGATGAATGGACAAAGAAGAAGTGGTATACGTACCAAATAGAATAGTAGCCTCGGGAAAAAAATGAACAATGCCGTTTTCAGGACTACAGTTGAGCCTAGAAATAATCATATAAGGTTAAGTAACTCAAAAGGGTACGACAAATATCCTATGATAACATTTATACATGTTATCCTAAGATAGCTACCAATGAACATATTTCCACAGAAAAAGACACTCACAGACTTATGAAATAAACTAATGGTTAGACAAAATGAAAGGTGGGAGGATGGGTAAACTAGGACTATGGGGTTAACATACATATACTAATGTATGTTAAGTGTATAAAAACATATAACAGATAAACTGTATGAATTATATAATCACCAATACCTTTAAAATATACATTCTGTAATCACATACATGGTAACAGAATCCGAAGATGAACAGACATATGTAGGAATCATTGAGCAGTTTCTGTACAGCCAGACAATCAAAACACTCTAATCAAATTTACTCCGATAAGAAATAGAAATTACATTTAAAAAACAAACCTAAGTAAGGAGACATAAACTTCTGCGGGCTTGTCCCAGCACATTCCACTCTAATTTACAACCTCGGAACACTACCTCCAGGAAGATTCTGTTGCCCTAGTAACAAGAGATGAGAACGTAATAATGCTGCCGCCTTGTGGCTCTTTCCCACAACAGCAGCTTTAAACCCAGTGCTAATGGTTGCTTAATAGTCACATGGACTGCAGGGCTCTAAATGACACCTGCCCTGAAAAATGCCCTGGGGTAGGGAATAGGAAAGAATATTCAACACATGAGAAATTTTTCAAGAAGTCAATAAGAGGAGGGAAGTTGTACTCACTCTTTAAAAAAAAAGGAAAAGAAAAAAATGGACATGCCTAAAGCTCAGTAGAATGAATTATTAGACACATGCAAATTCAAATTCAAAAAGGTTTCAGCTCACACCAGTCGTTTCCATCAGCAAAATGTCTACAAACTATAAATGCTGAAGGGGTTTTAGAGAACTGTGTACCTTCTAGCTGCTGGTGGGATGTAAAGTGGTAACAGCACTAACGCAAACTGAATGGAGCTGCTTGAAAAGATAAAAATTGAGCTACCATATGATGCGGCAGGTCACCTTTTGGGCCTATAACCTAAGACCACCTGAATCGGAAAGACACAGGCAGGCAAATGAGCACTGCAGCAATATTGAAATAGCCAAGACATGGAAGCAGAAAAAAGGTTCATAAACAGATGAATGGACAAAGAAGAAGTGGTATACGTACCAAATAGAATAGTAGCCTCGGGAAAAAAATGAACAATGCCGTTTTCAGGACTACAGTTGAGCCTAGAAATAATCATATAAGGTTAAGTAACTCAAAAGTGTACGACAAATATCCTATGAAAACATTTATACATGTTATCCTAAGATTGCTACCAATGAACATATTTCCACAGAAAAAGACACTCACAGACTTATCAAATAAACTAATGGTTAGCCAAAATGAAAGGTGGGAGGATGGGTAAATTAGGACTATGGGGTTAACATACATATACTAATGTATGTTAAGTGTATAAAAACATATAACAGATAAACTGTATGAATTATATAATCACCAATACCTTTAAAATATACATTTTGTAATCACATACATGGTAAGAGGACCCGAAGATGAACAGACATATGTATGAATCATTGAGCAGATTCTGTACAGCCAGGCAATCAAAACACTCTAATCAAATTTACTCTGATAAGAAATAGAAATTAAATTTAAAAAACAAACATAAGTAAGGAGACATAAACTTCTGGGGGCTTGTCCCAGCACATTCCACTCTAATTTACAACCTCGGAACACTACCTCCAGGAAGACTCTGTTGCCGTAGTAACAAGAGTTGAGAACGTAATAATGCTGCGGCCTTGTGGCTGTTTCCCACAACAGCAGCTTTAAACCCAGTACTAATAGTTGCTTAATAGTCACAAGGACTGCAGGGCTCTAAATGACACCTGCCCTCAAAAAATGCCCTGGGGTAGGGAATAGGCAAGAAAATTCAACACATGAGAAATTTTTCAAGAAGTCAATAAGAGGAGGGAAGTTGTACTCACTCTTTAAAAAAAAGGAAAAGAAAAAAAGGGACATGCCTAAAGCTCAGTATAAGGAATTATTAGACACATGCAAATTCAAATTCAAAAAGGTTTCAGCTCACACCAGTCATTTCCATCAGCAAAATGTCTATAAACTATAAATGCTGAAGGGGTTTTAGAGAACTGTGTACCTTCTAGCTGCTGGTGGGATGTAAAGTGGTAACAGCACTAACGCAAACTGAATGGAGCTTCTTGACAAGGTAAAAATTGAGCTACCATATGATGCAGCAGGTCACCCTTTGGGCCTATAACCTAAGACCACCTGAATCGGAAAGACACAGGCAGGCAAATGAGCACTGCAGCAATATTGAAATAGCCAAGACATGGAAGCAGAAAAAAGGTTCATAAACAGATGAATGGACAAAGAAGAAGTAGTATACGTACCAAATAGAATAGTAGCCTGGGGAAAAAAATGAACAACGCCGTTTTCAGGACTACAGTTGAGCCTAGAAATAATCATATAAGGTTAACTAACTCAAAAGGGTACGACAAATATCCTATGATAATATTTATACATGTTATCCTAAGATTGCTACCAATGAACATATTTCCACAGAAAAAGACACTCACAGACTTATGAAATAAACTAATGGTTAGCAAACTGAAAGGTGGGAGGATGGGTAAATTAGGACTATGGGGTTAACATACATATACTAATGTATGTTAAGTGTATAACAACATATAACAGATAAACTGTATGAATTATATAATCACCAATACCTTTAAAATATACATTTTGTAATCACATACATGGTAACAGGACCCGAAGATGAACAGACATATGTATGAATCATTGAGCAGATCCTGTACAGCCAGGCAATCAAAACACTCTAATCAAATTTACGCTGATAAGAAATAGAAATGAAATTTAAAAAACAAACATAAGTAAGGAGACATAAACTTCTGGGGGCTTGTCCCAGCACATTCCACTCTAATTTACAACCTCAGAACACTACCTCCAGGAAGATTCTGTTGCTCTAGTAACAAGAGTTGAGAACGTAATAATGCTGCCGCCTTGTGGCTGTTTCCCACAACAGCAGCTTTAAACCCAGTGCTAATGGTTGCTTAATAGTCACAACGACTGCAGGGGTCTAAATGACACCTGCCCTCAAAAAGTGCCCTTGGGTAGGGAATAGGCAAGAAAATTCAACACATGAGAAATTTTTCAAAAAGTGAATATGAAGAGGGAAGTTGTACTCACACTTTAACAAAAAAAGGAAAAGAAGAAAAAGGATATGCCTAAAGATCAGTATAAGGAATTATTCGCCACATGCGTATCCAACCTCCATAAAGGTTTCAGCTCACAACAGTCAAATGGCCATCAGCAAAAGTCTACAAACTATAAATGCTGAAGGTGTTTTAGAGAAATGTGTACCTTCTATCTGCTGCTGGGATGTAAAGTGGTAACAGCACTAACGCAAACTGAATGGAGCCGCTTGAAAAGGTAGAAATTGAGCTACCATATGATGCGGCAGGGCACCTCTCGGGCTTATAACCTAAGACCACCAGAATCGGAAAGACACAGGCAGTCAAATGTGCACTGCAGCAATACTGAAATAGCCAAGACATGGAAGCAAAAAAAGGTCCATAAACAGATGAATGGACAGAGAAGAAGTGGTATATGGACAGAATGGAATAGTAGCCTCGGGAAAAAAATGAACAATGCCGTTTTCAGGACTACAGTGGAGCCTAGAAATAATAATATAAGGTTAAGTAAGTCAAAAGGGTATGACAAATATCCTATGATATCATTTGTACATGTTATCCTAAGATTGCTACCAATGAACATATTTCCACAGAAAAAGACACTCACAGACTTATGAAATAAACTAATGGTTAGCCAAAATGAAAGGGGGGAGGATGGGTAAATTAGGACTATGGGATTAACATAAATATACTAATGTATGTTACATGCATATAAACATATAACAGATAAACTATATGAATTATATAATCACCAATACCTTTAAAATATACATTCTGTAATCACATACATGGTAACAGAATCCGAAGATGAACAGACATATGTAGGAATCATTGAGCAGATTCTGTACAGCCAGACAATCAAAAAACTCTAATCAAATTTACTCCAAAAAGAAATAGAATTAAATTTAAAAAACAAACATAAGTAAGGAGACATAAACTTCTGGGGGCTCGTCCCAGCACATTCCACTCTAATTTACAACCACGGAACACTACCTCCAGGAAGATTCTGTTGCCCTAGTAACAAGAGATGAGAACGTAATAATGCTGCCGCCTTGTGGCTGTTTCCCACAACAGCAGCATTAAACCCAGTGCTAATGGTTGCTTAATAGTCACAAGGACTGCAGGGCTCTAAATGACACCTGCCCTGAAAAATGCCCTGGGGTAGGGAATAGGCAAGAAAATTCAACACATGAGAAATTTTTCAAGAAGTCAATAAGAGGAGGGAAGTTGTACTCACTCTTTAAAAAAAAAGGAAAAGAAAAAAAAGGACATGCCTAAAGCTCAGTATAAGGAATTATTAGACACATGCAAATTCAAATTCAAGAAGGTTTCAGCTCACACCAGTCATTTCCATCAGCAAAATGTCTATAAACTATAAATGCTGAAGGGGTTTTAGAGAACTGTGTACCTTCTAGCTGCTGGTGGGATGTAAAGTGGTAACAGCACTAACGCAAACTGAATGGAGCTGCTTGAAAAGGTAAAAATTGAGCTACCATATGATGCAGCAGGGCACCTCATGGGCTTATAACCTAAGACTACCAGAATCGGAAAGACACAGGCAGTCAAATGTGCACTGCAGCAATACTGAAATAGCAAAGACATGGAAGCAAAAAAAATGTCCATAAACAGATGAATGGACAGAGAAGAAGTGGTATATGGACAGAATGGAATAGTAGCCTCGGGGAAAAAATGAACAATGCCGTTTTCAGGACTACAGTAGAGCCTAGAAATAATCATATAAGGTTAAGTAAGTCAAAAGGGTATGACAATTATCCTATGATATCATTTATACATGTTATCCTAAGATTGCTACCAATGAACATATTTCCACAGAAAAAGACACTCACAGACTTATGAAATAAACTAATTGTTAGCCAAAATGAAAGGTGGGAGGATGGGTAAATTAGGACTATGGGGTTAACATACATATACTAATGTATGTTAAGTGTATAAAAACATATAACAGATAAACTGTATGAATTATATAATCACCAATACCTTTAAAATATACATTCTGTAATCACATACATGGTAACAGAATCCGAAGATGAACAGACATATGTAGGAATCATTGAGCAGTTTCTGTACAGCCAGACAATCAAAACACTCTAATCAAATTTACTCCGATAAGAAATAGAAATTACATTTAAAAAACAAACCTAAGTAAGGAGACATAAACTTCTGGGGGCTTGTCCCAGCACATTCCACTCTAATTTACAACCTCGGAACACTACCTCCAGGAAGATTCTGTTGCCCTAGTAACAAGAGATGAGAACGTAATAATGCTGCCGCCTTGTGGCTCTTTCTCACAACAGCAGCTTTAAACCCAGTGCTAATGGTTGCTTAATAGTCACATGGACTGCAGGGCTCTAAATGACACCTGCCCTGAAAAATGCCCTGGGGTAAGGAATAGGCAAGAATATTCAACACATGAGAAATTTTTCAAGAAATCAATAAGAGGAGGGAAGTTGTACTCACTCTTTAAAAAAAAAGGAAAAGAAAAAAAAGGACATGCCTAAAGCTCAGTAGAATGAATTATTAGACACATGCAAATTCAAATGGAAAAAGGTTTCAGCTCACACCAATCGTTTCCATCAGCAAAATGTCTACAAACTATAAATGCTGAAGGGGTTTTAGAGAACTGTGTACCTTCTAGCTGCTGGTGGGATGTAAAGTGGTAACAGCACTAACACAAACTGAATGGAGCTGCTTGAAAAGATAAAAATTGAGGTACCATATGATGCGGCAGGTCACCTTTTGGGCCTATAACCTAAGACCACCTGAATCGGAAAGACACAGGCAGGCAAATGAGCACTGCAGCAATATTGAAATAGCCAAGACATGGAAGCAGAAAAAAGGTTCATAAACAGATGAATGGACAAAGAAGAATTGGTATACGTACCAAATAGAATAGTAGCCTCGGGAAAAAAATGAACAATGCC
Source organism: Balaenoptera borealis (assembly GCF_965194805.1). Lineage (NCBI taxonomy): Eukaryota > Metazoa > Chordata > Mammalia > Artiodactyla > Balaenopteridae > Balaenoptera > Balaenoptera borealis. The sequence continues at coordinate 44,570 of NW_028122761.1, read as the reverse complement.
GTTTTCAGGACTACAGTTGAGCCTAGAAATAATCATATAACGTTAAGTAACTCAAAAGGGTACGACAAATATCCTATGATAACATTTATACATGTTATCCTAAGATTGCTACCAATGAACATATTTCCACAGAAAAAGACACTCACAGACTTATCAAATAAACTAATGGTTAGCCAAAATGAAAGGTGGGAGGATGGGTTAACTAGGACTATGGGGTTAACATACATATACTAATGTATGTTAAGTGTATAAAAACATATAACAGATAAACTGTATGAATTATATAATCACCAATACCTTTAAAATATACATTTTGTAATCACATACATGGTAACAGGACCCGAGGATGAACAGACATATGTATGAATCATTGAGCAGATTCTGTACAGCCAGGCAATCAAAACACTAAAATCAAATTTACTCCGATAAGAAATAGAAATTAAATTTAAAAAACAAACATAAGTAAGGAGACATAAACTTCTGGAGGCTTGTCCCAGCACATTCCACTCTAATTTACAACCTCGGAACACTACCTCCAGGAAGACTCTGTTGCCATAGTAACAAGAGTTGAGAACGTAATAATGCTGCCGCCTTGTGGCTGTTTCCCACAACAGCAGCTTTAAACCCAGTGCTAATGGTTGCTTAATAGTCAAAACGACTGCAGGGGTCTAAATGACACCTGCCCTCAAAAAATGCCCTGGGGTAGGGAATACGCAAGAAAATTCAACACATGAGAAATTTTTCAAAAAGTGAATATGAAGAGGGCAGTTGTACTCACACTTTAACAAAAAAAGGAAAAGAAGAAAAAGGATATGCCTAAAGATCAGTATAAGGAATTATTCGCCACATGCGTATCCAACCTCCAAAAAGGTTTCAGCTCACACCAGTCAAACGGCCATCAGCAAAAAGTCTACAAACTATAAATGCTGAAGGGGTTTTAGAGAAATGTATACCTTCTATCTGCTGCTGGGATGAAAAGTGGTAACAGCACTAATGCAAACTGAATGGAGCTGCTTGAAAAGGTAAAAATTGAGCTACCATATGATGCGGCAGGTCACCTCTTCGGCTTATAACCTAAGACTACCAGAATCGGAAAGACACAGGCAGTCAAATGTGCACTGCAGCAATATGGAAATAGCAAAGACATGGAAGCAAAAAAAATGTCCATAAACAGATGAATGGACAAAGAAGAAGTGGTATACGTACCAAATAGAATAGTAGCCTCGGGAAAAAAATGAACAATGCCGTTTTCAGGACTACAGTTGAGCCTAGAAATAATCATATAAGGTTAAGTAACTCAAAAGGGTACGACAAATATCCTATGTTAACATTTATACATGTTATCCTAAGATAGCTACCAATGAACATATTTCCACAGAAAAAGACACTCACAGACTTATGAAATAAACTAATGGTTAGACAAAATGAAAGGTGGGAGGATGGGTAAACTAGGACTATGGGGTTAACATACATATACTAATGTATGTTAAGTGTATAAAAACATATAACAGATAAACTGTATGACTTATATAATCACCAATACCTTTAAAATATACATTCTGTAATCACATACATGGTAACAGAATCCGAAGATGAACAGACATATGTAGGAATCATTGAGCAGTTTCTGTACAGCCAGACAATCAAAACACTCTAATCAAATTTACTCCGATAAGAAATAGAAATTACATTTAAAAAACAAACCTAAGTAAGGAGACATAAACTTCTGCGGGCTTGTCCCAGCACATTCCACTCTAATTTACAACCTCGGAACACTACCTCCAGGAAGATTCTGTTGCCCTAGTAACAAGAGATGAGAACGTAATAATGCTGCCGCCTTGTGGCTCTTTCCCACAACAGCAGCTTTAAACCCAGTGCTAATGGTTGCTTAATAGTCACATGGACTGCAGGGCTCTAAATGACACCTGCCCTGAAAAATGCCCTGGGGTAGGGAATAGGCAAGAATATTCAACACATGAGAAATTTTTCAAGAAGTCAATAAGAGGAGGGAAGTTGTACTCACTCTTTAAAAAAAAAGGAAAAGAAAAAAATGGACATGCCTAAAGCTCAGTAGAATGAATTATTAGACACATGCAAATTCAAATTCAAAAAGGTTTCAGCTCACACCAGTCGTTTCCATCAGCAAAATGTCTACAAACTATAAATGCTGAAGGGGTTTTAGAGAACTGTGTACCTTCTAGCTGCTGGTGGGATGTAAAGTGGTAACAGCACTAACGCAAACTGAATGGAGCTGCTTGAAAAGATAAAAATTGAGCTACCATATGATGCGGCAGGTCACCTTTTGGGCCTATAACCTAAGACCACCTGAATCGGAAAGACACAGGCAGGCAAATGAGCACTGCAGCAATATTGAAATAGCCAAGACATGGAAGCAGAAAAAAGGTTCATAAACAGATGAATGGACAAAGAAGAAGTGGTATACGTACCAAATAGAATAGTAGCCTCGGGAAAAAAATGAACAATGCCGTTTTCAGGACTACAGTTGAGCCTAGAAATAATCATATAAGGTTAAGTAACTCAAAAGTGTACGACAAATATCCTATGAAAACATTTATACATGTTATCCTAAGATTGCTACCAATGAACATATTTCCACAGAAAAAGACACTCACAGACTTATGAAATAAACTAATGGTTAGCCAAAATGAAAGGTGGGAGGATGGGTTAACTAGGACTATGGGGTTAACATACATATACTAATGTATGTTAAGTGTATAAAAACATATAACAGATAAACTGTATGAATTATATAATCACCAATACCTTTAAAATATACATTTTGTAATCACATACATGGTAAGAGGACCCGAAGATGAACAGACATATGTATGAATCATTGAGCAGATTCTGTACAGCCAGGCAATCAAAACACGCTAATCAAATTTACTCTGATAAGAAATAGAAATTAAATTTAAAAAACAAACATAAGTAAGGAGACATAAACTTCTGGGGGCTTGTCCCAGCACATTCCACTCTAATTTACAACCTCGGAACACTACCTCCAGGAAGACTCTGTTGCCGTAGTAACAAGAGTTGAGAACGTAATAATGCTGCGGCCTTGTGGCTGTTTCCCACAACAGCAGCTTTAAACCCAGTACTAATAGTTGCTTAATAGTCACAAGGACTGCAGGGCTCTAAATGACACCTGCCCTCAAAAAATGCCCTGGGGTAGGGAATAGGCAAGAAAATTCAACACATGAGAAATTTTTCAAGAAGTCAATAAGAGGAGGGAAGTTGTACTCACTCTTTAAAAAAAAGGAAAAGAAAAAAAAGGACATGCCTAAAGCTCAGTATAAGGAATTATTAGACACATGCAAATTCAAATTCAAAAAGGTTTCAGCTCACACCAGTCATTTCCATCAGCAAAATGTCTATAAACTATAAATGCTGAAGGGGTTTTAGAGAACTGTGTACCTTCTAGCTGCTGGTGGGATGTAAAGTGGTAACAGCACTAACGCAAACTGAATGGAGCTTCTTGACAAGGTAAAAATTGAGCTACCATATGATGCAGCAGGTCACCCTTTGGGCCTATAACCTAAGACCACCTGAATCGGAAAGACACAGGCAGGCAAATGAGCACTGCAGCAATATTGAAATAGCCAAGACATGGAAGCAGAAAAAAGGTTCATAAACAGATGAATGGACAAAGAAGAAGTAGTATACGTACCAAATAGAATAGTAGCCTGGGGAAAAAAATGAACAACGCCGTTTTCAGGACTACAGTTGAGCCTAGAAATAATCATATAAGGTTAACTAACTCAAAAGGGTACGACAAATATCCTATGATAATATTTATACATGTTATCCTAAGATTGCTACCAATGAACATATTTCCACAGAAAAAGACACTCACAGACTTATGAAATAAACTAATGGTTAGCAAAATGAAAGGTGGGAGGATGGGTAAATTAGGACTATGGGGTTAACATACATATACTAATGTATGTTAAGTGTATAACAACATATAACAGATAAACTGTATGAATTATATAATCACCAATACCTTTAAAATATACATTTTGTAATCACATACATGGTAACAGGACCCGAAGATGAACAGACATATGTATGAATCATTGAGCAGATCCTGTACAGCCAGGCAATCAAAACACTCTAATCAAATTTACGCTGATAAGAAATAGAAATGAAATTTAAAAAACAAACATAAGTAAGGAGACATAAACTTCTGGGGGCTTGTCCCAGCACATTCCACTCTAATTTACAACCTCAGAACACTACCTCCAGGAAGATTCTGTTGCCCTAGTAACAAGAGTTGAGAACGTAATAATGCTGCCGCCTTGTGGCTGTTTCCCACAACAGCAGCTTTAAACCCAGTGCTAATGGTTGCTTAATAGTCACAACGATTGCAGGGGTCTAAATGACACCTGCCCTCAAAAAGTGCCCTTGGGTAGGGAATAGGCAAGAAAATTCAACACATGAGAAATTTTTCAAAAAGTGAATATGAAGAGGGAAGTTGTACTCACACTTTAACAAAAAAAGGAAAAGAAGAAAAAGGATATGCCTAAAGATCAGTATAAGGAATTATTCGCCACATGCGTATCCAACCTCCATAAAGGTTTCAGCTCACAACAGTCAAATGGCCATCAGCAAAAGTCTACAAACTATAAATGCTGAAGGTGTTTTAGAGAAATGTGTACCTTCTATCTGCTGCTGGGATGTAAAGTGGTAACAGCACTAACGCAAACTGAATGGAGCCGCTTGAAAAGGTAGAAATTGAGCTACCATATGATGCGGCAGGGCACCTCTCGGGCTTATAACCTAAGACCACCAGAATCGGAAAGACACAGGCAGTCAAATGTGCACTGCAGCAATACTGAAATAGCCAAGACATGGAAGCAAAAAAAGGTCCATAAACAGATGAATGGACAGAGAAGAAGTGGTATATGGACAGAATGGAATAGTAGCCTCGGGAAAAAAATGAACAATGCCGTTTTCAGGACTACAGTAGAGCCTAGAAATAATAATATAAGGTTAAGTAAGTCAAAAGGGTATGACAAATATCCTATGATATCATTTATACATGTTATCCTAAGATTGCTACCAATGAACATATTTCCACAGAAAAAGACACTCACAGACTTATGAAATAAACTAATGGTTAGCCAAAATGAAAGGGGGGAGGATGGGTAAATTAGGACTATGGGATTAACATAAATATACTAATGTATGTTACATGCATATAAACATATAACAGATAAACTATATGAATTATATAATCACCAATACCTTTAAAATATACATTCTGTATTCACATACATGGTAACAGAATCCGAAGATGAACAGACATATGTAGGAATCATTGAGCAGATTCTGTACAGCCAGACAATCAAAAAACTCTAATCAAATTTACTCCAAAAAGAAATAGAATTAAATTTAATAAACAAACATAAGTAAGGAGACATAAACTTCTGGGGGCTCGTCCCAGCACATTCCACTCTAATTTACAACCACGGAACACTACTTCCAGGAAGATTCTGTTGCCCTAGTAACAAGAGATGAGAACGTAATAATGCTGCCGCCTTGTGGCTGTTTCCCACAACAGCAACATTAAACCCAGTGCTAATGGTTGCTTAATAGTCACAACGACTGCAGGGCTCTAAATGACACCTGCCCTGAAAAATGCCCTGGGGTAGGGAATAGGCAAGAAAATTCAACACATGAGAAATTTTTCAAGAAGTCAATAAGAGGAGGGAAGTTGTACTCACTCTTTAAAAAAAAAGGAAAAGAAAAAAAAGGACATGCCTAAAGCTCAGTATAAGGAATTATTAGACACATGCAAATTCAAATTCAAGAAGGTTTCAGCTCACACCAGTCATTTCCATCAGCAAAATGTCTATAAACTATAAATGCTGAAGGGGTTTTAGAGAACTGTGTACCTTCTAGCTGCTGGTGGGATGTAAAGTGGTAACAGCACTAACGCAAACTGAATGGAGCTGCTTGAAAAGGTAAACATTGAGCTACCATATGATGCGGCAGGGCACCTCTTGGGCTTATAACCTAAGACTACCAGAATCGGAAAGACACAGGCAGTCAAATGTGCACTGCAGCAATATTGAAATAGCAAAGACATGGAAGCAAAAAAAATGTCCATAAACAGATGAATGGACAGAGAAGAAGTGGTATATGGACAGAATGGAATAGTAGCCTCGGGGAAAAAATGAACAATGGCGTTTTCAGGACTACAGTAGAGCCTAGAAATAATCATATAAGGTTAAGTAAGTCAAAAGGGTATGACAATTATCCTATGATATCATTTATACATGTTATCCTAAGATTGCTACCAATGAACATATTTCCACAGAAAAAGACACTCACAGACTTATGAAATAAACTAATTGTTAGCCAAAATGAAAGGTGGGAGGACGGGTAAATTAGGACTATGGGGTTAACATACATATACTAATGTATGTTAAGTGTATAAAAACATATAACAGATAAACTGTATGAATTATATAATCACCAATACCTTTAAAATATACATTCTGTAATCACATACATGGTAACAGAATCCGAAGATGAACAGACATATGTAGGAATCATTGAGCAGTTTCTGTACAGCCAGACAATCAAAACACTCTAATCAAATTTACTCCGATAAGAAATAGAAATTAAATTTAAAAAACAAACCTAAGTAAGGAGACATAAACTTCTGGGGGCTTGTCCCAGCACATTCCACTCTAATTTACAACCTCGGAACACTACCTCCAGGAAGATTCTGTTGCCCTAGTAACAAGAGATGAGAACGTAATAATGCTGCCGCCTTGTGGCTCTTTCCCACAACAGCAGCTTTAAACCCAGTGCTAATGGTTGCTTAATAATCACATGGACTGCAGGGCTCTAAATGACACCTGCCCTGAAAAATGCCCTGGGGTAAGGAATAGGCAAGAATATTCAACACATGAGAAATTTTTCAAGAAATCAATAAGAGGAGGGAAGTTGTACTCACTCTTTAAAAAAAAAGGAAAAGAAAAAAAAGGACATGCCTAAACCTCAGTAGAATGAATTATTAGACACATGCAAATTCAAATGGAAAAAGGTTTCAGCTCACACCAATCGTTTCCATCAGCAAAATGTCTACAAACTATAAATGCTGAAGGGGTTTTAGAGAACTGTGTACCTTCTAGCTGCTGGTGGGATGTAAAGTGGTAACAGCACTAACACAAACTGAATGGAGCTGCTTGAAAAGATAAAAATTGAGCTACCATATGATGCGGCAGGTCACCTTTTGGGCCTATAACCTAAGACCACCTGAATCGGAAAGACACAGGCAGGCAAATGAGCACTGCAGCAATATTGAAATAGCCAAGACATGGAAGCAGAAAAAAGGTTCATAAACAGATGAATGGACAAAGAAGAAGTGGTATACGTACCAAATAGAATAGTAGCCTCGGGAAAAAAATGAACAATGCCGTTTTCAGGACTACAGTTGAGCCTAGAAATAATCATATAACGTTAAGTAACTCAAAAGGGTACGACAAATATCCTATGATAACATTTATACATGTTATCCTAAGATAGCTACCAATGAACATATTTCCACAGAAAAAGACACTCACAGACTTATCAAATAAACTAATGGTTAGCCAAAATGAAAGGTGGGAGGATGGGTTAACTAGGACTATGGGGTTAACATACATATACTAATGTATGTTAAGTGTATAAAAACATATAACAGATAAACTGTATGAATTATATAATCACCAATACCTTTAAAATATACATTTTGTAATCACATACATGGTAACAGGACCCGAGGATGAACAGACATATGTATGAATCATTGAGCAGATTCTGTACAGCCAGGCAATCAAAACACTAAAATCAAATTTACTCCGATAAGAAATAGAAATTAAATTTAAAAAACAAACCTAAGTAAGGAGACATAAACTTCTGGAGGCTTGTCCCAGCACATTCCACTCTAATTTACAACCTCGGAACACTACCTCCAGGAAGACTCTGTTGCCATAGTAACAAGAGTTGAGAACATAATAATGCTGCCGCCTTGTGGCTGTTTCCCACAACAGCAGCTTTAAACCCAGTGCTAATGGTTGCTTAATAGTCAAAACGACTGCAGGGGTCTAAATGACACCTGCCCTCAAAAAATGCCCTGGGGTAGGGAATAGGCAAGAAAATTCAACACATGAGAAATTTTTCAAGAAGTCAATAAGAGGAGGGAAGTTGTACTCACTCTTTAAAAAAAAGGAAAAGAAAAAAATGGACATGCCTAAAGCTCAGTATAAGGAATTATTAGACACATGCAAATTCAAATTCAAAAAGGTTTCAGCTCACACCAGTCATTTCCATCAGCAAAATGTCTATAAACTATAAATGCTGAAGGGGTTTTAGAGAACTGTGTACCTTCTAGCTGCTGGTGGGATGTAAAGTGGTAACAGCACTAACGCAAACTGAATGGAGCTTCTTGACAAGGTAAAAATTGAGCTACCATATGATGCAGCAGGTCACCCTTTGGGCCTATAACCTAAGACCTCCTGAATCGGAAAGACACAGGCAGGCAAATGAGCACTGCAGCAATATTGAAATAGCCAAGACATGGAAGCAGAAAAAAGGTTCATAAACAGATGAATGGACAAAGAAGAAGTAGTATACGTACCAAATAGAATAGTAGCCTGGGGAAAAAAATGAACAACGCCGTTTTCAGGACTACAGTTGAGCCTAGAAATAATCATATAAGGTTAAGTAACTCAAAAGTGTACGACAAATATCCTATGAAAACATTTATACATGTTATCCTAAGATTGCTACCAATGAACATATTTCCACAGAAAAAGACACTCACAGACTTATGAAATAAACTAATGGTTAGCCAAAATGAAAGGTGGGAGGATGGGTTAACTAGGACTATGGGGTTAACATACATATACTAATGTATGTTAAGTGTATAAAAACATATAACAGATAAACTGTATGAATTATATAATCACCAATACCTTTAAAATATACATTTTGTAATCACATACATGGTAAGAGGACCCGAAGATGAACAGACATATGTATGAATCATTGAGCAGATTCTGTACAGCCAGGCAATCAAAACACGCTAATCAAATTTACTCTGATAAGAAATAGAAATTAAATTTAAAAAACAAACATAAGTAAGGAGACATAAACTTCTGGGGGCTTGTCCCAGCACATTCCACTCTAATTTACAACCTCGGAACACTACCTCCAGGAAGACTCTGTTGCCGTAGTAACAAGAGTTGAGAACGTAATAATGCTGCGGCCTTGTGGCTGTTTCCCACAACAGCAGCTTTAAACCCAGTACTAATAGTTGCTTAATAGTCACAAGGACTGCAGGGCTCTAAATGACACCTGCCCTCAAAAAATGCCCTGGGGTAGGGAATAGGCAAGAAAATTCAACACATGAGAAATTTTTCAAGAAGTCAATAAGAGGAGGGAAGTTGTACTCACTCTTTAAAAAAAAGGAAAAGAAAAAAAAGGACATGCCTAAAGCTCAGTATAAGGAATTATTAGACACATGCAAATTCAAATTCAAAAAGGTTTCAGCTCACACCAGTCATTTCCATCAGCAAAATGTCTATAAACTATAAATGCTGAAGGGGTTTTAGAGAACTGTGTACCTTCTAGCTGCTGGTGGGATGTAAAGTGGTAACAGCACTAACGCAAACTGAATGGAGCTTCTTGACAAGGTAAAAATTGAGCTACCATATGATGCAGCAGGTCACCCTTTGGGCCTATAACCTAAGACCACCTGAATCGGAAAGACACAGGCAGGCAAATGAGCACTGCAGCAATATTGAAATAGCCAAGACATGGAAGCAGAAAAAAGGTTCATAAACAGATGAATGGACAAAGAAGAAGTAGTATACGTACCAAATAGAATAGTAGCCTGGGGAAAAAAATGAACAACGCCGTTTTCAGGACTACAGTTGAGCCTAGAAATAATCATATAAGGTTAACTAACTCAAAAGGGTACGACAAATATCCTATGATAATATTTATACATGTTATCCTAAGATTGCTACCAATGAACATATTTCCACAGAAAAAGACACTCACAGACTTATGAAATAAACTAATGGTTAGCAAAATGAAAGGTGGGAGGATGGGTAAATTAGGACTATGGGGTTAACATACATATACTAATGTATGTTAAGTGTATAACAACATATAACAGATAAACTGTATGAATTATATAATCACCAATACCTTTAAAATATACATTTTGTAATCACATACATGGTAACAGGACCCGAAGATGAACAGACATATGTATGAATCATTGAGCAGATCCTGTACAGCCAGGCAATCAAAACACTCTAATCAAATTTACGCTGATAAGAAATAGAAATGAAATTTAAAAAACAAACATAAGTAAGGAGACATAAACTTCTGGGGGCTTGTCCCAGCACATTCCACTCTAATTTACAACCTCAGAACACTACCTCCAGGAAGATTCTGTTGCCCTAGTAACAAGAGTTGAGAACGTAATAATGCTGCCGCCTTGTGGCTGTTTCCCACAACAGCAGCTTTAAACCCAGTGCTAATGGTTGCTTAATAGTCACAACGATTGCAGGGGTCTAAATGACACCTGCCCTCAAAAAGTGCCCTTGGGTAGGGAATAGGCAAGAAAATTCAACACATGAGAAATTTTTCAAAAAGTGAATATGAAGAGGGAAGTTGTACTCACACTTTAACAAAAAAAGGAAAAGAAGAAAAAGGATATGCCTAAAGATCAGTATAAGGAATTATTCGCCACATGCGTATCCAACCTCCATAAAGGTTTCAGCTCACAACAGTCAAATGGCCATCAGCAAAAGTCTACAAACTATAAATGCTGAAGGTGTTTTAGAGAAATGTGTACCTTCTATCTGCTGCTGGGATGTAAAGTGGTAACAGCACTAACGCAAACTGAATGGAGCCGCTTGAAAAGGTAGAAATTGAGCTACCATATGATGCGGCAGGGCACCTCTCGGGCTTATAACCTAAGACCACCAGAATCGGAAAGACACAGGCAGTCAAATGTGCACTGCAGCAATACTGAAATAGCCAAGACATGGAAGCAAAAAAAGGTCCATAAACAGATGAATGGACAGAGAAGAAGTGGTATATGGACAGAATGGAATAGTAGCCTCGGGAAAAAAATGAACAATGCCGTTTTCAGGACTACAGTAGAGCCTAGAAATAATAATATAAGGTTAAGTAAGTCAAAAGGGTATGACAAATATCCTATGATATCATTTATACATGTTATCCTAAGATTGCTACCAATGAACATATTTCCACAGAAAAAGACACTCACAGACTTATGAAATAAACTAATGGTTAGCCAAAATGAAAGGGGGGAGGATGGGTAAATTAGGACTATGGGATTAACATAAATATACTAATGTATGTTACATGCATATAAACATATAACAGATAAACTATATGAATTATATAATCACCAATACCTTTAAAATATACATTCTGTATTCACATACATGGTAACAGAATCCGAAGATGAACAGACATATGTAGGAATCATTGAGCAGATTCTGTACAGCCAGACAATCAAAAAACTCTAATCAAATTTACTCCAAAAAGAAATAGAATTAAATTTAATAAACAAACATAAGTAAGGAGACATAAACTTCTGGGGGCTCGTCCCAGCACATTCCACTCTAATTTACAACCACGGAACACTACTTCCAGGAAGATTCTGTTGCCCTAGTAACAAGAGATGAGAACGTAATAATGCTGCCGCCTTGTGGCTGTTTCCCACAACAGCAACATTAAACCCAGTGCTAATGGTTGCTTAATAGTCACAAGGACTGCAGGGCTCTAAATGACACCTGCCCTGAAAAATGCCCTGGGGTAGGGAATAGGCAAGAAAATTCAACACATGAGAAATTTTTCAAGAAGTCAATAAGAGGAGGGAAGTTGTACTCACTCTTTAAAAAAAAAGGAAAAGAAAAAAAAGGACATGCCTAAAGCTCAGTATAAGGAATTATTAGACACATGCAAATTCAAATTCAAGAAGGTTTCAGCTCACACCAGTCATTTCCATCAGCAAAATGTCTATAAACTATAAATGCTGAAGGGGTTTTAGAGAACTGTGTACCTTCTAGCTGCTGGTGGGATGTAAAGTGGTAACAGCACTAACGCAAACTGAATGGAGCTGCTTGAAAAGGTAAACATTGAGCTACCATATGATGCGGCAGGGCACCTCTTGGGCTTATAACCTAAGACTACCAGAATCGGAAAGACACAGGCAGTCAAATGTGCACTGCAGCAATATTGAAATAGCAAAGACATGGAAGCAAAAAAAATGTCCATAAACAGATGAATGGACAGAGAAGAAGTGGTATATGGACAGAATGGAATAGTAGCCTCGGGGAAAAAATGAACAATGGCGTTTTCAGGACTACAGTAGAGCCTAGAAATAATCATATAAGGTTAAGTAAGTCAAAAGGGTATGACAATTATCCTATGATATCATTTATACATGTTATCCTAAGATTGCTACCAATGAACATATTTCCACAGAAAAAGACACTCACAGACTTATGAAATAAACTAATTGTTAGCCAAAATGAAAGGTGGGAGGACGGGTAAATTAGGACTATGGGGTTAACATACATATACTAATGTATGTTAAGTGTATAAAAACATATAACAGATAAACTGTATGAATTATATAATCACCAATACCTTTAAAATATACATTCTGTAATCACATACATGGTAACAGAATCCGAAGATGAACAGACATATGTAGGAATCATTGAGCAGTTTCTGTACAGCCAGACAATCAAAACACTCTAATCAAATTTACTCCGATAAGAAATAGAAATTAAATTTAAAAAACAAACCTAAGTAAGGAGACATAAACTTCTGGGGGCTTGTCCCAGCACATTCCACTCTAATTTACAACCTCGGAACACTACCTCCAGGAAGATTCTGTTGCCCTAGTAACAAGAGATGAGAACGTAATAATGCTGCCGCCTTGTGGCTGTTTCCCACAACAGCAGCTTTAAACCCAGTGCTAATGGTTGCTTAATAGTCACAACGATTGCAGGGGTCTAAATGACACCTGCCCTCAAAAAGTGCCCTTGGGTAGGGAATAGGCAAGAAAATTCAACACATGAGAAATTTTTCAAAAAGTGAATATGAAGAGGGAAGTTGTACTCACACTTTAACAAAAAAAGGAAAAGAAGAAAAAGGATATGCCTAAAGATCAGTATAAGGAATTATTCGCCACATGCGTATCCAACCTCCATAAAGGTTTCAGCTCACAACAGTCAAATGGCCATCAGCAAAAGTCTACAAACTATAAATGCTGAAGGTGTTTTAGAGAAATGTGTACCTTCTATCTGCTGCTGGGATGTAAAGTGGTAACAGCACTAACGCAAACTGAATGGAGCCGCTTGAAAAGGTAGAAATTGAGCTACCATATGATGCGGCAGGGCACCTCTCGGGCTTATAACCTAAGACCACCAGAATCGGAAAGACACAGGCAGTCAAATGTGCACTGCAGCAATACTGAAATAGCCAAGACATGGAAGCAAAAAAAGGTCCATAAACAGATGAATGGACAGAGAAGAAGTGGTATATGGACAGAATGGAATAGTAGCCTCGGGAAAAAAATGAACAATGCCGTTTTCAGGACTACAGTAGAGCCTAGAAATAATAATATAAGGTTAAGTAAGTCAAAAGGGTATGACAAATATCCTATGATATCATTTATACATGTTATCCTAAGATTGCTACCAATGAACATATTTCCACAGAAAAAGACACTCACAGACTTATGAAATAAACTAATGGTTAGCCAAAATGAAAGGGGGGAGGATGGGTAAATTAGGACTATGGGATTAACATAAATATACTAATGTATGTTACATGCATATAAACATATAACAGATAAACTATATGAATTATATAATCACCAATACCTTTAAAATATACATTCTGTATTCACATACATGGTAACAGAATCCGAAGATGAACAGACATATGTAGGAATCATTGAGCAGATTCTGTACAGCCAGACAATCAAAAAACTCTAATCAAATTTACTCCAAAAAGAAATAGAATTAAATTTAATAAACAAACATAAGTAAGGAGACATAAACTTCTGGGGGCTCGTCCCAGCACATTCCACTCTAATTTACAACCACGGAACACTACTTCCAGGAAGATTCTGTTGCCCTAGTAACAAGAGATGAGAACGTAATAATGCTGCCGCCTTGTGGCTGTTTCCCACAACAGCAACATTAAACCCAGTGCTAATGGTTGCTTAATAGTCACAAGGACTGCAGGGCTCTAAATGACACCTGCCCTGAAAAATGCCCTGGGGTAGGGAATAGGCAAGAAAATTCAACACATGAGAAATTTTTCAAGAAGTCAATAAGAGGAGGGAAGTTGTACTCACTCTTTAAAAAAAAAGGAAAAGAAAAAAAAGGACATGCCTAAAGCTCAGTATAAGGAATTATTAGACACATGCAAATTCAAATTCAACAAGGTTTCAGCTCACACCAGTCATTTCCATCAGCAAAATGTCTATAAACTATAAATGCTGAAGGGGTTTTAGAGAACTGTGTACCTTCTAGCTGCTGGTGGGATGTAAAGTGGTAACAGCACTAACGCAAACTGAATGGAGCTGCTTGAAAAGGTAAACATTGAGCTACCATATGATGCGGCAGGGCACCGCTTGGGCTTATAACCTAAGACTACCAGAATCGGAAAGACACAGGCAGTCAAATGTGCACTGCAGCAATATTGAAATAGCAAAGACATGGAAGCAAAAAAAATGTCCATAAACAGATGAATGGACAGAGAAGAAGTGGTATATGGACAGAATGGAATAGTAGCCTCGGGGAAAAAATGAACAATGGCGTTTTCAGGACTACAGTAGAGCCTAGAAATAATCATATAAGGTTAAGTAAGTCAAAAGGGTATGACAATTATCCTATGATATCATTTATACATGTTATCCTAAGATTGCTACCAATGAACATATTTCCACAGAAAAAGACACTCACAGACTTATGAAATAAACTAATTGTTAGCCAAAATGAAAGGTGGGAGGACGGGTAAATTAGGACTATGGGGTTAACATACATATACTAATGTATGTTAAGTGTATAAAAACATATAACAGATAAACTGTATGAATTATATAATCACCAATACCTTTAAAATATACATTCTGTAATCACATACATGGTAACAGAATCCGAAGATGAACAGACATATGTAGGAATCATTGAGCAGTTTCTGTACAGCCAGACAATCAAAACACTCTAATCAAATTTACTCCGATAAGAAATAGAAATTAAATTTAAAAAACAAACCTAAGTAAGGAGACATAAACTTCTGGGGGCTTGTCCCAGCACATTCCACTCTAATTTACAACCTCGGAACACTACCTCCAGGAAGATTCTGTTGCCCTAGTAACAAGAGATGAGAACGTAATAATGCTGCCGCCTTGTGGCTCTTTCCCACAACAGCAGCTTTAAACCCAGTGCTAATGGTTGCTTAATAATCACATGGACTGCAGGGCTCTAAATGACACCTGCCCTGAAAAATGCCCTGGGGTAAGGAATAGGCAAGAATATTCAACACATGAGAAATTTTTCAAGAAATCAATAAGAGGAGGGAAGTTGTACTCACTCTTTAAAAAAAAAGGAAAAGAAAAAAAAGGACATGCCTAAACCTCAGTAGAATGAATTATTAGACACATGCAAATTCAAATGGAAAAAGGTTTCAGCTCACACCAATCGTTTCCATCAGCAAAATGTCTACAAACTATAAATGCTGAAGGGGTTTTAGAGAACTGTGTACCTTCTAGCTGCTGGTGGGATGTAAAGTGGTAACAGCACTAACACAAACTGAATGGAGCTGCTTGAAAAGATAAAAATTGAGCTACCATATGATGCGGCAGGTCACCTTTTGGGCCTATAACCTAAGACCACCTGAATCGGAAAGACACAGGCAGGCAAATGAGCACTGCAGCAATATTGAAATAGCCAAGACATGGAAGCAGAAAAAAGGTTCATAAACAGATGAATGGACAAAGAAGAAGTGGTATACGTACCAAATAGAATAGTAGCCTCGGGAAAAAAATGAACAATGCCGTTTTCAGGACTACAGTTGAGCCTAGAAATAATCATATAACGTTAAGTAACTCAAAAGGGTACGACAAATATCCTATGATAACATTTATACATGTTATCCTAAGATAGCTACCAATGAACATATTTCCACAGAAAAAGACACTCACAGACTTATCAAATAAACTAATGGTTAGCCAAAATGAAAGGTGGGAGGATGGGTTAACTAGGACTATGGGGTTAACATACATATACTAATGTATGTTAAGTGTATAAAAACATATAACAGATAAACTGTATGAATTATATAATCACCAATACCTTTAAAATATACATTTTGTAATCACATACATGGTAACAGGACCCGAGGATGAACAGACATATGTATGAATCATTGAGCAGATTCTGTACAGCCAGGCAATCAAAACACTAAAATCAAATTTACTCCGATAAGAAATAGAAATTAAATTTAAAAAACAAACCTAAGTAAGGAGACATAAACTTCTGGAGGCTTGTCCCAGCACATTCCACTCTAATTTACAACCTCGGAACACTACCTCCAGGAAGACTCTGTTGCCATAGTAACAAGAGTTGAGAACATAATAATGCTGCCGCCTTGTGGCTGTTTCCCACAACAGCAGCTTTAAACCCAGTGCTAATGGTTGCTTAATAGTCAAAACGACTGCAGGGGTCTAAATGACACCTGCCCTCAAAAAATGCCCTGGGGTAGGGAATAGGCAAGAAAATTCAACACATGAGAAATTTTTCAAGAAGTCAATAAGAGGAGGGAAGTTGTACTCACTCTTTAAAAAAAAGGAAAAGAAAAAAATGGACATGCCTAAAGCTCAGTATAAGGAATTATTAGACACATGCAAATTCAAATTCAAAAAGGTTTCAGCTCACACCAGTCATTTCCATCAGCAAAATGTCTATAAACTATAAATGCTGAAGGGGTTTTAGAGAACTGTGTACCTTCTAGCTGCTGGTGGGATGTAAAGTGGTAACAGCACTAACGCAAACTGAATGGAGCTTCTTGACAAGGTAAAAATTGAGCTACCATATGATGCAGCAGGTCACCCTTTGGGCCTATAACCTAAGACCTCCTGAATCGGAAAGACACAGGCAGGCAAATGAGCACTGCAGCAATATTGAAATAGCCAAGACATGGAAGCAGAAAAAAGGTTCATAAACAGATGAATGGACAAAGAAGAAGTAGTATACGTACCAAATAGAATAGTAGCCTGGGGAAAAAAATGAACAACGCCGTTTTCAGGACTACAGTTGAGCCTAGAAATAATCATATAAGGTTAACTAACTCAAAAGGGTACGACAAATATCCTATGATAATATTTATACATGTTATCCTAAGATTGCTACCAATGAACATATTTCCACAGAAAAAGACACTCACAGACTTATGAAATAAACTAATGGTTAGCAAACTGAAAGGTGGGAGGATGGGTAAATTAGGACTATGGGGTTAACATACATATACTAATGTATGTTAAGTGTATAACAACATATAACAGATAAACTGTATGAATTATATAATCACCAATACCTTTAAAATATACATTTTGTAATCACATACATGGTAACAGGACCCGAAGATGAACAGACATATGTATGAATCATTGAGCAGATCCTGTACAGCCAGGCAATCAAAACACTCTAATCAAATTTACGCTGATAAGAAATAGAAATGAAATTTAAAAAACAAACATAAGTAAGGAGACATAAACTTCTGGGGGCTTGTCCCAGCACATTCCACTCTAATTTACAACCTCAGAACACTACCTCCAGGAAGATTCTGTTGCCCTAGTAACAAGAGTTGAGAACGTAATAATGCTGCCGCCTTGTGGCTGTTTCCCACAACAGCAGCTTTAAACCCAGTGCTAATGGTTGCTTAATAGTCACAACGACTGCAGGGGTCTAAATGACACCTGCCCTCAAAAAGTGCCCTTGGGTAGGGAATAGGCAAGAAAATTCAACACATGAGAAATTTTTCAAAAAGTGAATATGAAGAGGGAAGTTGTACTCACACTTTAACAAAAAAAGGAAAAGAAGAAAAAGGATATGCCTAAAGATCAGTATAAGGAATTATTCGCCACATGCGTATCCAACCTCCATAAAGGTTTCAGCTCACAACAGTCAAATGGCCATCAGCAAAAGTCTACAAACTATAAATGCTGAAGGTGTTTTAGAGAAATGTGTACCTTCTATCTGCTGCTGGGATGTAAAGTGGTAACAGCACTAACGCAAACTGAATGGAGCCGCTTGAAAAGGTAGAAATTGAGCTACCATATGATGCGGCAGGGCACCTCTCGGGCTTATAACCTAAGACCACCAGAATCGGAAAGACACAGGCAGTCAAATGTGCACTGCAGCAATACTGAAATAGCCAAGACATGGAAGCAAAAAAAGGTCCATAAACAGATGAATGGACAGAGAAGAAGTGGTATATGGACAGAATGGAATAGTAGCCTCGGGAAAAAAATGAACAATGCCGTTTTCAGGACTACAGTGGAGCCTAGAAATAATAATATAAGGTTAAGTAAGTCAAAAGGGTATGACAAATATCCTATGATATCATTTGTACATGTTATCCTAAGATTGCTACCAATGAACATATTTCCACAGAAAAAGACACTCACAGACTTATGAAATAAACTAATGGTTAGCCAAAATGAAAGGGGGGAGGATGGGTAAATTAGGACTATGGGATTAACATAAATATACTAATGTATGTTACATGCATATAAACATATAACAGATAAACTATATGAATTATATAATCACCAATACCTTTAAAATATACATTCTGTATTCACATACATGGTAACAGAATCCGAAGATGAACAGACATATGTAGGAATCATTGAGCAGATTCTGTACAGCCAGACAATCAAAAAACTCTAATCAAATTTACTCCAAAAAGAAATAGAATTAAATTTAAAAAACAAACATAAGTAAGGAGACATAAACTTCTGGGGGCTCGTCCCAGCACATTCCACTCTAATTTACAACCACGGAACACTACCTCCAGGAAGATTCTGTTGCCCTAGTAACAAGAGATGAGAACGTAATAATACTGCTGCCTTGTGGCTGTTTCCCACAACAGCAGCATTAAACCCAGTGCTAATGGTTGCTTAATAGTCACAAGGACTGCAGGGCTCTAAATGACACCTGCCCTGAAAAATGCCCTGGGGTAGGGAATAGGCAAGAAAATTCAACACATGAGAAATTTTTCAAGAAGTCAATAAGAGGAGGGAAGTTGTACTCACTCTTTAAAAAAAAAGGAAAAGAAAAAAAAGGACATGCCTAAAGCTCAGTATAAGGAATTATTAGACACATGCAAATTCAAATTCAAGAAGGTTTCAGCTCACACCAGTCATTTCCATCAGCAAAATGTCTATAAACTATAAATGCTGAAGGGGTTTTAGAGAACTGTGTACCTTCTAGCTGCTGGTGGGATGTAAAGTGGTAACAGCACTAACGCAAACTGAATGGAGCTGCTTGAAAAGGTAAAAATTGAGCTACCATATGATGCAGCAGGGCACCTCATGGGCTTATAACCTAAGACTACCAGAATCGGAAAGACACAGGCAGTCAAATGTGCACTGCAGCAATATTGAAATAGCAAAGACATGGAAGCAAAAAAAATGTCCATAAACAGATGAATGGACAGAGAAGAAGTGGTATATGGACAGAATGGAATAGTAGCCTCGGGGAAAAAATGAACAATGCCGTTTTCAGGACTACAGTAGAGCCTAGAAATAATCATATAAGGTTAAGTAAGTCAAAAGGGTATGACAATTATCCTATGATATCATTTATACATGTTATCCTAAGATTGCTACCAATGAACATATTTCCACAGAAAAAGACACTCACAGACTTATGAAATAAACTAATTGTTAGCCAAAATGAAAGGTGGGAGGATGGGTAAATTAGGACTATGGGATTAACATACATATACTAATGTATGTTAAGTGTATAAAAACATATAACAGATAAACTGTATGAATTATATAATCACCAATACCTTTAAAATATACATTCTGTAATCACATACATGGTAACAGAATCCGAAGATGAACAGACATATGTAGGAATCATTGAGCAGTTTCTGTACAGCCAGACAATCAAAACACTCTAATCAAATTTACTCCGATAAGAAATAGAAATTACATTTAAAAAACAAACCTAAGTAAGGAGACATAAACTTCTGGGGGCTTGTCCCAGCACATTCCACTCTAATTTACAACCTCGGAACACTACCTCCAGGAAGATTCTGTTGCCCTAGTAACAAGAGATGAGAACGTAATAATGCTGCCACCTTGTGGCTCTTTCTCACAACAGCAGCTTTAAACCCAGTGCTAATGGTTGCTTAATAGTCACATGGACTGCAGGGCTCTAAATGACACCTGCCCTGAAAAATGCCCTGGGGTAAGGAATAGGCAAGAATATTCAACACATGAGAAATTTTTCAAGAAATCAATAAGAGGAGGGAAGTTGTACTCACTCTTTAAAAAAAAAGGAAAAGAAAAAAAAGGACATGCCTAAAGCTCAGTAGAATGAATTATTAGACACATGCAAATTCAAATGGAAAAAGGTTTCAGCTCACACCAATCGTTTCCATCAGCAAAATGTCTACAAACTATAAATGCTGAAGGGGTTTTAGAGAACTGTGTACCTTCTAGCTGCTGGTGGGATGTAAAGTGGTAACAGCACTAACACAAACTGAATGGAGCTGCTTGAAAAGATAAAAATTGAGCTACCATATGATGCGGCAGGTCACCTTTTGGGCCTATAACCTAAGACCACCTGAATCGGAAAGACACAGGCAGGCAAATGAGCACTGCAGCAATATTGAAATAGCCAAGACATGGAAGCAGAAAAAAGGTTCATAAACAGATGAATGGACAAAGAAGAAGTGGTATACGTACCAAATAGAATAGTAGCCTCGGGAAAAAAATGAACAATGCCGTTTTCAGGACTACAGTTGAGCCTAGAAATAATCATATAACGTTAAGTAACTCAAAAGGGTACGACAAATATCCTATGATAACATTTATACATGTTATCCTAAGATTGCTACCAATGAACATATTTCCACAGAAAAAGACACTCACAGACTTATGAAATAAACTAATGGTTAGCAAACTGAAAGGTGGGAGGATGGGTAAATTAGGACTATGGGGTTAACATACATATACTAATGTATGTTAAGTGTATAACAACATATAACAGATAAACTGTATGAATTATATAATCACCAATACCTTTAAAATATACATTTTGTAATCACATACATGGTAACAGGACCCGAAGATGAACAGACATATGTATGAATCATTGAGCAGATCCTGTACAGCCAGGCAATCAAAACACTCTAATCAAATTTACGCTGATAAGAAATAGAAATGAAATTTAAAAAACAAACATAAGTAAGGAGACATAAACTTCTGGGGGCTTGTCCCATCACATTCCACTCTAATTTACAACCTCAGAACACTACCTCCAGGAAGATTCTGTTGCCCTAGTAACAAGAGTTGAGAACGTAATAATGCTGCCGCCTTGTGGCTGTTTCCCACAACAGCAGCTTTAAACCCAGTGCTAATGGTTGCTTAATAGTCACAACGACTGCAGGGGTCTAAATGACACCTGCCCTCAAAAAGTGCCCTTGGGTAGGGAATAGGCAAGAAAATTCAACACATGAGAAATTTTTCAAAAAGTGAATATGAAGAGGGAAGTTGTACTCACACTTTAACAAAAAAAGGAAAAGAAGAAAAAGGATATGCCTAAAGATCAGTATAAGGAATTATTCGCCACATGCGTATCCAACCTCCATAAAGGTTTCAGCTCACAACAGTCAAATGGCCATCAGCAAAAGTCTACAAACTATAAATGCTGAAGGTGTTTTAGAGAAATGTGTACCTTCTATCTGCTGCTGGGATGTAAAGTGGTAACAGCACTAACGCAAACTGAATGGAGCCGCTTGAAAAGGTAGAAATTGAGCTACCATATGATGCGGCAGGGCACCTCTCGGGCTTATAACCTAAGACCACCAGAATCGGAAAGACACAGGCAGTCAAATGTGCACTGCAGCAATACTGAAATAGCCAAGACATGGAAGCAAAAAAAGGTCCATAAACAGATGAATGGACAGAGAAGAAGTGGTATATGGACAGAATGGAATAGTAGCCTCGGGAAAAAAATGAACAATGCCGTTTTCAGGACTACAGTGGAGCCTAGAAATAATAATATAAGGTTAAGTAAGTCAAAAGGGTATGACAAATATCCTATGATATCATTTGTACATGTTATCCTAAGATTGCTACCAATGAACATATTTCCACAGAAAAAGACACTCACAGACTTATGAAATAAACTAATGGTTAGCCAAAATGAAAGGGGGGAGGATGGGTAAATTAGGACTATGGGATTAACATAAATATACTAATGTATGTTACATGCATATAAACATATAACAGATAAACTATATGAATTATATAATCACCAATACCTTTAAAATATACATTCTGTATTCACATACATGGTAACAGAATCCGAAGATGAACAGACATATGTAGGAATCATTGAGCAGATTCTGTACAGCCAGACAATCAAAAAACTCTAATCAAATTTACTCCAAAAAGAAATAGAATTAAATTTAAAAAACAAACATAAGTAAGGAGACATAAACTTCTGGGGGCTCGTCCCAGCACATTCCACTCTAATTTACAACCACGGAACACTACCTCCAGGAAGATTCTGTTGCCCTAGTAACAAGAGATGAGAACGTAATAATACTGCTGCCTTGTGGCTGTTTCCCACAACAGCAGCATTAAACCCAGTGCTAATGGTTGCTTAATAGTCACAAGGACTGCAGGGCTCTAAATGACACCTGCCCTGAAAAATGCCCTGGGGTAGGGAATAGGCAAGAAAATTCAACACATGAGAAATTTTTCAAGAAGTCAATAAGAGGAGGGAAGTTGTACTCACTCTTTAAAAAAAAAGGAAAAGAAAAAAAAGGACATGCCTAAAGCTCAGTATAAGGAATTATTAGACACATGCAAATTCAAATTCAAGAAGGTTTCAGCTCACACCAGTCATTTCCATCAGCAAAATGTCTATAAACTATAAATGCTGAAGGGGTTTTAGAGAACTGTGTACCTTCTAGCTGCTGGTGGGATGTAAAGTGGTAACAGCACTAACGCAAACTGAATGGAGCTGCTTGAAAAGGTAAAAATTGAGCTACCATATGATGCAGCAGGGCACCTCATGGGCTTATAACCTAAGACTACCAGAATCGGAAAGACACAGGCAGTCAAATGTGCACTGCAGCAATATTGAAATAGCAAAGACATGGAAGCAAAAAAAATGTCCATAAACAGATGAATGGACAGAGAAGAAGTGGTATATGGACAGAATGGAATAGTAGCCTCGGGGAAAAAATGAACAATGCCGTTTTCAGGACTACAGTAGAGCCTAGAAATAATCATATAAGGTTAAGTAAGTCAAAAGGGTATGACAATTATCCTATGATATCATTTATACATGTTATCCTAAGATTGCTACCAATGAACATATTTCCACAGAAAAAGACACTCACAGACTTATGAAATAAACTAATTGTTAGCCAAAATGAAAGGTGGGAGGATGGGTAAATTAGGACTATGGGATTAACATACATATACTAATGTATGTTAAGTGTATAAAAACATATAACAGATAAACTGTATGAATTATATAATCACCAATACCTTTAAAATATACATTCTGTAATCACATACATGGTAACAGAATCCGAAGATGAACAGACATATGTAGGAATCATTGAGCAGTTTCTGTACAGCCAGACAATCAAAACACTCTAATCAAATTTACTCCGATAAGAAATAGAAATTACATTTAAAAAACAAACCTAAGTAAGGAGACATAAACTTCTGGGGGCTTGTCCCAGCACATTCCACTCTAATTTACAACCTCGGAACACTACCTCCAGGAAGATTCTGTTGCCCTAGTAACAAGAGATGAGAACGTAATAATGCTGCCACCTTGTGGCTCTTTCTCACAACAGCAGCTTTAAACCCAGTGCTAATGGTTGCTTAATAGTCACATGGACTGCAGGGCTCTAAATGACACCTGCCCTGAAAAATGCCCTGGGGTAAGGAATAGGCAAGAATATTCAACACATGAGAAATTTTTCAAGAAATCAATAAGAGGAGGGAAGTTGTACTCACTCTTTAAAAAAAAAGGAAAAGAAAAAAAAGGACATGCCTAAAGCTCAGTAGAATGAATTATTAGACACATGCAAATTCAAATGGAAAAAGGTTTCAGCTCACACCAATCGTTTCCATCAGCAAAATGTCTACAAACTATAAATGCTGAAGGGGTTTTAGAGAACTGTGTACCTTCTAGCTGCTGGTGGGATGTAAAGTGGTAACAGCACTAACACAAACTGAATGGAGCTGCTTGAAAAGATAAAAATTGAGCTACCATATGATGCGGCAGGTCACCTTTTGGGCCTATAACCTAAGACCACCTGAATCGGAAAGACACAGGCAGGCAAATGAGCACTGCAGCAATATTGAAATAGCCAAGACATGGAAGCAGAAAAAAGGTTCATAAACAGATGAATGGACAAAGAAGAAGTGGTATACGTACCAAATAGAATAGTAGCCTCGGGAAAAAAATGAACAATGCCGTTTTCAGGACTACAGTTGAGCCTAGAAATAATCATATAACGTTAAGTAACTCAAAAGGGTACGACAAATATCCTATGATAACATTTATACATGTTATCCTAAGATTGCTACCAATGAACATATTTCCACAGAAAAAGACACTCACAGACTTATGAAATAAACTAATGGTTAGCAAACTGAAAGGTGGGAGGATGGGTAAATTAGGACTATGGGGTTAACATACATATACTAATGTATGTTAAGTGTATAACAACATATAACAGATAAACTGTATGAATTATATAATCACCAATACCTTTAAAATATACATTTTGTAATCACATACATGGTAACAGGACCCGAAGATGAACAGACATATGTATGAATCATTGAGCAGATCCTGTACAGCCAGGCAATCAAAACACTCTAATCAAATTTACGCTGATAAGAAATAGAAATGAAATTTAAAAAACAAACATAAGTAAGGAGACATAAACTTCTGGGGGCTTGTCCCATCACATTCCACTCTAATTTACAACCTCAGAACACTACCTCCAGGAAGATTCTGTTGCCCTAGTAACAAGAGTTGAGAACGTAATAATGCTGCCGCCTTGTGGCTGTTTCCCACAACAGCAGCTTTAAACCCAGTGCTAATGGTTGCTTAATAGTCACAACGACTGCAGGGGTCTAAATGACACCTGCCCTCAAAAAGTGCCCTTGGGTAGGGAATAGGCAAGAAAATTCAACACATGAGAAATTTTTCAAAAAGTGAATATGAAGAGGGAAGTTGTACTCACACTTTAACAAAAAAAGGAAAAGAAGAAAAAGGATATGCCTAAAGATCAGTATAAGGAATTATTCGCCACATGCGTATCCAACCTCCATAAAGGTTTCAGCTCACAACAGTCAAATGGCCATCAGCAAAAGTCTACAAACTATAAATGCTGAAGGTGTTTTAGAGAAATGTGTACCTTCTATCTGCTGCTGGGATGTAAAGTGGTAACAGCACTAACGCAAACTGAATGGAGCCGCTTGAAAAGGTAGAAATTGAGCTACCATATGATGCGGCAGGGCACCTCTCGGGCTTATAACCTAAGACCACCAGAATCGGAAAGACACAGGCAGTCAAATGTGCACTGCAGCAATACTGAAATAGCCAAGACATGGAAGCAAAAAAAGGTCCATAAACAGATGAATGGACAGAGAAGAAGTGGTATATGGACAGAATGGAATAGTAGCCTCGGGAAAAAAATGAACAATGCCGTTTTCAGGACTACAGTGGAGCCTAGAAATAATAATATAAGGTTAAGTAAGTCAAAAGGGTATGACAAATATCCTATGATATCATTTGTACATGTTATCCTAAGATTGCTACCAATGAACATATTTCCACAGAAAAAGACACTCACAGACTTATGAAATAAACTAATGGTTAGCCAAAATGAAAGGGGGGAGGATGGGTAAATTAGGACTATGCGATTAACATAAATATACTAATGTATGTTACATGCATATAAACATATAACAGATAAACTATATGAATTATATAATCACCAATACCTTTAAAATATACATTCTGTATTCACATACATGGTAACAGAATCCGAAGATGAACAGACATATGTAGGAATCATTGAGCAGATTCTGTACAGCCAGACAATCAAAAAACTCTAATCAAATTTACTCCAAAAAGAAATAGAATTAAATTTAAAAAACAAACATAAGTAAGGAGACATAAACTTCTGGGGGCTCGTCCCAGCACATTCCACTCTAATTTACAACCACGGAACACTACCTCCAGGAAGATTCTGTTGCCCTAGTAACAAGAGATGAGAACGTAATAATACTGCTGCCTTGTGGCTGTTTCCCACAACAGCAGCATTAAACCCAGTGCTAATGGTTGCTTAATAGTCACAAGGACTGCAGGGCTCTAAATGACACCTGCCCTGAAAAATGCCCTGGGGTAGGGAATAGGCAAGAAAATTCAACACATGAGAAATTTTTCAAGAAGTCAATAAGAGGAGGGAAGTTGTACTCACTCTTTAAAAAAAAAGGAAAAGAAAAAAAAGGACATGCCTAAAGCTCAGTATAAGGAATTATTAGACACATGCAAATTCAAATTCAAGAAGGTTTCAGCTCACACCAGTCATTTCCATCAGCAAAATGTCTATAAACTATAAATGCTGAAGGGGTTTTAGAGAACTGTGTACCTTCTAGCTGCTGGTGGGATGTAAAGTGGTAACAGCACTAACGCAAACTGAATGGAGCTGCTTGAAAAGGTAAAAATTGAGCTACCATATGATGCAGCAGGGCACCTCATGGGCTTATAACCTAAGACTACCAGAATCGGAAAGACACAGGCAGTCAAATGTGCACTGCAGCAATATTGAAATAGCAAAGACATGGAAGCAAAAAAAATGTCCATAAACAGATGAATGGACAGAGAAGAAGTGGTATATGGACAGAATGGAATAGTAGCCTCGGGGAAAAAATGAACAATGCCGTTTTCAGGACTACAGTAGAGCCTAGAAATAATCATATAAGGTTAAGTAAGTCAAAAGGGTATGACAATTATCCTATGATATCATTTATACATGTTATCCTAAGATTGCTACCAATGAACATATTTCCACAGAAAAAGACACTCACAGACTTATGAAATAAACTAATTGTTAGCCAAAATGAAAGGTGGGAGGATGGGTAAATTAGGACTATGGGGTTAACATACATATACTAATGTATGTTAAGTGTATAAAAACATATAACAGATAAACTGTATGAATTATATAATCACCAATACCTTTAAAATATACATTCTGTAATCACATACATGGTAACAGAATCCGAAGATGAACAGACATATGTAGGAATCATTGAGCAGTTTCTGTACAGCCAGACAATCAAAACACTCTAATCAAATTTACTCCGATAAGAAATAGAAATTACATTTAAAAAACAAACCTAAGTAAGGAGACATAAACTTCTGGGGGCTTGTCCCAGCACATTCCACTCTAATTTACAACCTCGGAACACTACCTCCAGGAAGATTCTGTTGCCCTAGTAACAAGAGATGAGAACGTAATAATGCTGCCGCCTTGTGGCTCTTTCTCACAACAGCAGCTTTAAACCCAGTGCTAATGGTTGCTTAATAGTCACATGGACTGCAGGGCTCTAAATGACACCTGCCCTGAAAAATGCCCTGGGGTAAGGAATAGGCAAGAATATTCAACACATGAGAAATTTTTCAAGAAATCAATAAGAGGAGGGAAGTTGTACTCACTCTTTAAAAAAAAAGGAAAAGAAAAAAAAGGACATGCCTAAAGCTCAGTAGAATGAATTATTAGACACATGCAAATTCAAATGGAAAAAGGTTTCAGCTCACACCAATCGTTTCCATCAGCAAAATGTCTACAAACTATAAATGCTGAAGGGGTTTTAGAGAACTGTGTACCTTCTAGCTGCTGGTGGGATGTAAAGTGGTAACAGCACTAACACAAACTGAATGGAGCTGCTTGAAAAGATAAAAATTGAGGTACCATATGATGCGGCAGGTCACCTTTTGGGCCTATAACCTAAGACCACCTGAATCGGAAAGACACAGGCAGGCAAATGAGCACTGCAGCAATATTGAAATAGCCAAGACATGGAAGCAGAAAAAAGGTTCATAAACAGATGAATGGACAAAGAAGAAGTGGTATACGTACCAAATAGAATAGTAGCCTCGGGAAAAAAATGAACAATGCCGTTTTCAGGACTACAGTTGAGCCTAGAAATAATCATATAACGTTAAGTAACTCAAAAGGGTACGACAAATATCCTATGATAACATTTATACATGTTATCCTAAGATTGCTACCAATGAACATATTTCCACAGAAAAAGACACTCACAGACTTATCAAATAAACTAATGGTTAGCCAAAATGAAAGGTGGGAGGATGGGTTAACTAGGACTATGGGGTTAACATACATATACTAATGTATGTTAAGTGTATAAAAACATATAACAGATAAACTGTATGAATTATATAATCACCAATACCTTTAAAATATACATTTTGTAATCACATACATGGTAACAGGACCCGAGGATGAACAGACATGTGTATGAATCATTGAGCAGATTCTGTACAGCCAGGCAATCAAAACACTAAAATCAAATTTACTCTGATAAGAAATAGAAATTAAATTTAAAAAACAAACCTAAGTAAGGAGACATAAACTTCTGGAGGCTTGTCCCAGCACATTCCACTCTAATTTACAACCTCGGAACACTACCTCCAGGAACACTCTGTTGCCATAGTAACAAGAGTTGAGAACATAATAATGCTGCTGCCTTGTGGCTGTTTCCCACAACAGCAGCTTTAAACCCAGTGCTAATGGTTGCTTAATAGTCACAACGACTGCAGGGGTCTAAATGACACCTGCCCTCAAAAAATGCCCTGGGGTAGGGAATACGCAAGAAAATTCAACACATGAGAAATTTTTCAAAAAGTGAATATGAAGAGGGAAGTTGTACTCACACTTTAACAAAAAAAGGAAAAGAAGAAAAAGGATATGCCTAAAGATCAGTATAAGGAATTATTCGCCACATGCGTATCCAACCTCCAAAAAGGTTTCAGCTCACACCAGTCAAATGGCCATCAGCAAAAAGTCTACAAACTATAAATGCTGAAGGGGTTTTAGAGAAATGTATACCTTCTATCTGCTGCTGGGATGTAAAGTGGTAACAGCACTAACGCAAACTGAATGGAGCTGCTTGAAAAGGTAAAAATTGAGCTACCATATGATGCGGCAGGTCACCTTTTGGGCCTATAACCTAAGACCACCTGAATCAGAAAGACACAGGCAGGCAAATGAGCACTGCAGCAATATTGAAATAGCCAAGACATGGAAGCAGAAAAAAGGTTCATAAACAGATGAATGGACAAAGAAGAAGCGGTATACGTACCAAATAGAATAGTAGCCTCGGGAAAAAAATGAACAATGCCGTTTTCAGGACTACAGTTGAGCCTAGAAATAATCATATAAGGTTAAGTAACTCAAAAGGGTACGACAAATATCCTATGATAACATTTATACATGTTATCCTAAGATAGCTACCAATGAACATATTTCCACAGAAAAAGACACTCACAGACTTATGAAATAAACTAATGGTTAGACAAAATGAAAGGTGGGAGGATGGGTAAACTAGGGCTATGGGGTTAACATACATATACTAATGTATGTTAAGTGTATAAAAACATATAACAGATAAACTGTATGAATTATATAATCACCAATACCTTTAAAATATACATTCTGTAATCACATTCATGGTAACAGAATCCGAAGATGAACAGACATATGTAGGAATCATTGAGCAGTTTCTGTACAGCCAGACAATCAAAACACTCTAATCAAATTTACTCAGATAAGAAATAGAAATTAAATTTAAAAAACAAACCTAAGTAAGGAGACATAAACTTCTGGGGGCTTGTCCCAGCACATTCCACTCTAATTTACAACCTCGGAACACTACCTCCAGGAAGATTCTGTTGCCCTAGTAACAAGAGATGAGAACGTAATAATGCTGCCGCCTTGTGGCTCTTTCCCACAACAGCAGCTTTAAACCCAGTGCTAATGGTTGCTTAATAGTCACATGGACTGCAGGGCTCTAAATGACACCTGCCCTGAAAAATGCCCTGGGGTAGGGAATAGGCAATAATATTCAACACATGAGAAATTTTTTAAGAAGTCAATAAGAGGAGGGAAGTTGTACTCACTCTTTAAATAAAAAGGAAAAGAAAAAAAAGGACATGCCTAAAGCTCAGTAGAATGAATTATTAGACACATGCAAATTCAAATTCAAAAAGGTTTCAGCTCACACCAGTCGTTTCCATCAGCAAAATGTCTACAAACTATAAATGCTGAAGGGGTTTTAGAGAACTGTGTACCTTCTAGCTGCTGGTGGGATGTAAAGTGGTAACAGCAATAACGCAAACTGAATGGAGCTGCTTGAAAAGATAAAAATTGAGCTACCATATGATGCGGCAGGTCACCTTTTGGGCCTATAACCTAAGACCACCTGAATCGGAAAGACACAGGCAGGCAAATGAGCACTGCAGCAATATTGAAATAGCCAAGACATGGAAGCAGAAAAAAGGTTCATAAACAGATGAATGGACAAAGAAGAAGTGGTATACGTACCAAATAGAATAGTAGACTCGGGAAAAAAATGAACAATGCCGTTTTCAGCATTACAGTTGAGCCTAGAAATAATCATATAACGTTAAGTAACTCAAAAGGGTACGACAATATCCTATGAAAACATTTATACATGTTATCCTAAGATTGCTACCAATGAACATATTTCCACAGAAACAGACACTCACAGACTTATGAAATAAACTAATGGTTAGCCAAAATGAAAGGGGGGAGGATGGGTAAATTAGGACTATGGGGTTAACATACATATACTAATGTATGTTAAGTGTATAAAAACATATAACAGATAAACTGTATGAATTATATAATCACCAATACCTTTAAAATATACATTTTGTAATCACATACATGGTAACAGGACCCGAAGATGAACAGACATATGTATGAATCATTGGGCAGATTCTGTACAGCCAGGCAATCAAAACACACTAATCAAATTTACTCTGATAAGAAATAGAAATTAAATTTAAAAAACAAACATAAGTAAGGAGACATAAACTTCTGGGGGCTTGTCCCAGCACATTCCACTCTAATTTACAACCTCGGAACACTACCTCCAGGAAGACTCTGTTGCCGTAGTAACAAGAATTAGAACGTAATAATGCTGCGGCCTTGTGGCTGTTTCCCACAACAGCAGCTTTAAACCCAGTACTAATATTTGCTTAATAGTCACAAGGACTGCAGGGCTCTAAATGACACCTGCCCTGAAAAATGCCCTGGGGTAGGGAATAGGCAAGAAAATTCAACACATGAGAAATTTTTCAAGAAGTCAATAAGAGGAGGGAAGTTGTACTCACTCTTTAAAAAAAAAGGAAAAGAAAAAAAAGGACATGCCTAAAGCTCAGTATAAGGAATTATTAGACACATGCAAATTCAAATTCAACAAGGTTTCAGCTCACACCAGTCATTTCCATCAGCAAAATGTCTATAAACTATAAATGCTGAAGGGGTTTTAGAGAACTGTGTACCTTCTAGCTGCTGGTGGGATGTAAAGTGGTAACAGCACTAACGCAAACTGAATGGAGCTGCTTGAAAAGGTAAAAATTGAGCTACCATATGATGCAGCAGGTCACCCTTTGGGCCTATAACCTAAGACCACCTGAATCGGAAAGACACAGGCAGGCAAATGAGCACTGCAGCAATATTGAAATAGCCAAGACATGGAAGCAGAAAA
This sequence comes from Balaenoptera borealis, assembly GCF_965194805.1. NCBI lineage: Eukaryota > Metazoa > Chordata > Mammalia > Artiodactyla > Balaenopteridae > Balaenoptera > Balaenoptera borealis. The sequence continues at coordinate 12,376 of NW_028122761.1, read as the reverse complement.
AAGGTTCATAAACAGATGAATGGACAAAGAAGAAGTAGTATACGTACCAAATAGAATAGTAGCCTGGGGAAAAAAATGAACAACGCCGTTTTCAGGACTACAGTTGAGCCTAGAAATAATCATATAAGGTTAACTAACTCAAAAGGGCACGACAAAGATCCTATGATAATATTTATACATGTTATCCTAAGATTGCTACCAATGAACATATTTCCACAGAAAAAGACACTCACAGACTTATGAAATAAACTAATGGTTAGCAAAATGAAAGGTGGGAGGATGGGTAAATTAGGACTATGGGGTTAACATACATATACTAATGTATGTTAAGTGTATAAAAACATATAACAGATAAACTGTATGAATTATATAATCACCAATACCTTTAAAATATATATTTTGTAATCACATACATGGTAACAGGACCCGAAGATGAACAGACATATGTATGAATCATTGAGCAGATCCTGTACAGCCAGGCAATCAAAACACTCTAATCAAATTTACGCTGATAAGAAATAGAAATGAAATTTAAAAAACAAACATAAGTAAGGAGACATAAACTTCTGGGGGCTTGTCCCAGCACATTCCACTCTAATTTACAACCTCAGAACACTACCTCCAGGAAGATTCTGTTGCCCTAGTAACAAGAGTTGAGAACGTAATAATGCTGCCGCCTTGTGGCTGTTTCCCACAACAGCAGCTTTAAACCCAGTGCTAATGGTTGCTTAATAGTCACAACGACTGCAGGGGTCTAAATGACACCTGCCCTCAAAAAGTGCCCTTGGGTAGGGAATAGGCAAGAAAATTCAACACATGAGAAATTTTTCAAAAAGTGAATATGAAGAGGGCAGTTGTACTCACACTTTAACAAAAAAAGGAAAAGAAGAAAAAGGATATGCCTAAAGATCAGTATAAGGAATTATTCGCCACATGCGTATCCAACCTCCATAAAGGTTTCAGCTCAGAACGGTCAAATGGCCATCAGCAAAAAGTCTACAAACTATAAATGCTGAAGGGGTTTTAGAGAAATGTGTACCTTCTATGTGCTGCTGGGATGTAAAGTGGTAACAGCACTAACGCAAACTGAATGGAGCCGCTTGAAAAGGTAGAAATTGAGCTACCATATGATGCGGCAGGGCACCTCTCGGGCTTATAACCTAAGACCACCAGAATCGGAAAGACACAGGCAGTCAAATGTGCACTGCAGCAATACTGAAATAGCCAAGACATGGAAGCAAAAAAAGGTCCATAAACAGATGAATGGACAGAGAAGAAGTGGTATATGGACAGAATGGAATAGTAGCCTCGGGGAAAAAATGAACAATGCCGTTTTCAGGACTACAGTAGAGCCTAGAAATAATAATATAAGGTTAAGTAAGTCAAAAGGGTATGACAAATATCCTATGATATCATTTATACATGTTATCCTAAGATTGCTACCAATGAACATATTTCCACAGAAAAAGACACTCACAGACTTATGAAATAAACTAATGGTTAGCCAAAATGAAAGGGGGGAGGATGGGTAAATTAGGACTATGGGATTAACATAAATATACTAATGTATGTTACATGCATATAAACATATAACAGATAAACTATATGAATTATATAATCACCAATACCTTTAAAATATACATTCTGTATTCACATACATGGTAACAGAATCCGAAGATGAACAGACATATGTAGGAATCATTGAGCAGATTCTGTACAGCCAGACAATCAAAAGACTCTAATCAAATTTACTCCAAAAAGAAATAGAATTAAATTTAAAAAACAAACATAAGTAAGGAGACATAAACTTCTGGGGGCTCGTCCCAGCACATTCCACTCTAATTTACAACCACGGAACACTACCTCCAGGAAGATTCTGTTGCCCTAGTAACAAGAGATGAGAACGTAATAATGCTGCTGCCTTGTGGCTGTTTCCCACAACAGCAGCATTAAACCCAGTGCTAATGGTTGCTTAATAGTCACAAGGACTGCAGGGCTCTAAATGACACCTGCCCTGAAAAATGCCCTGGGGTAGGGAAAAGGCAAGAAAATTCAACACATGAGAAATTTTTCAAGAAGTCAATAAGAGGAGGGAAGTTGTACTCACTCTTTAAAAAAAAGGAAAAGAAAAAAAGGGACATGCCTAAAGCTCAGTATAAGGAATTATTAGACACATGCAAATTCAAATTCAACAAGGTTTCAGCTCACACCAGTCATTTCCATCAGCAAAATGTCTATAAACTATAAATGCTGAAGGGGTTTTAGAGAAGTGTGTACCTTCTAGCTGCTGGTGGGATGTAAAGTGGTAACAGCACTAACGCAAACTGAATGGAGCTTCTTGAAAAGGTAAAAATTGAGCTACCATATGATGCAGCAGGTCACCCTTTGGGCCTATAACCTAAGACCACCTGAATCGGAAAGACACAGGCAGGCAAATGAGCACTGCAGCAATATTGAAATAGCCAAGACATGGAAGCAGAAAAAAGGTTCATAAACAGATGAATGGACAAAGAAGAAGTAGTATACGTACCAAATAGAATAGTAGCCTGGGGAAAAAAATGAACAACGCCGTTTTCAGGACTACAGTTGAGCCTAGAAATAATCATATAAGGTTGACTAACTCAAAAGGGTACGACAAACATCCTATGATAATATTTATACATGTTATCCTAAGATTGCTACCAATGAACATATTTCCACAGAAAAAGACACTCACAGACTTATGAAATAAACTAATGGTTAGCAAAATGAAAGGTGGGAGGATGGGTAAATTAGGACTATGGGGTTAACATACATATACTAATGTATGTTAAGTGTATAAAAACATATAACAGATAAACTGTATGAATTATATAATCACCAATACCTTTAAAATATACATTTTGTAATCACATACATGGTAACAGGACCCGAAGATGAACAGACATATGTATGAATCATTGAACAGATCCTGTACAGCCAGGCAATCAAAACACTCTAATCAAATTTACGCTGATAAGAAATAGAAATGAAATTCAAAAAACAAACATAAGTAAGGAGACATAAACTTCTGGGGGCTTGTCCCAGCACATTCCACTCTAATTTACAACCTCAGAACACTACCTCCAGGAAGATTCTGTTGCCCTAGTAACAAGAGTTGAGAACGTAATAATGCTGCCGCCTTGTGGCTGTTTCCCACAACAGCAGCTTTAAACCCAGTGCTAATGGTTGCTTAATAGTCACAACGACTGCAGGGGTCTAAATGACACCTGCCCTCAAAAAGTGCCCTTGGGTAGGCAATAGGCAAGAAAATTCAACACATGAGAAATTTTTCAAAAAGTGAATATGAAGAGGGAAGTTGTACTCACACTTTAACAAAAAAAGGAAAAGAAGAAAAAGGATATGCCTAAAGATCAGTATAAGGAATTATTCGCCACATGCCTATCCAACCTCCATAAAGGTTTCAGCTCACAACAGTCAAATGGCCATCAGCAAAAAGTCTACAAACTATAAATGCTGAAGAGGTTTTAGAGAAATGTGTACCTTCTATCTGCTGCTGGGATGTAAAGTGGTAACAGCACTAACGCAAACTGAATGGAGCCGCTTGAAAAGGTAGAAATTGAGCTACCATATGATGCGGCAGGGCACCTCTCGGGCTTATAACCTAAGACCACCAGAATCGGAAAGACACAGGCAGTCAAATGTGCACTGCAGCAATACTGAAATAGCCAAGACATGGAAGCAGAAAAAAGGTTCATAAACAGATGAATGGACAGAGAAGAAGTGGTATATGGACAGAATGGAATAGTAGCCTCGGGGAAAAAATGAACAATGCCGTTTTCAGGACTACAGTTGAGCCTAGAAATAATCATATAAGGTTAAGTAAGTCAAAAGGGTATGACAATTATCCTATGATATCATTTATACATGTTATCCTAAGATTGCTACCAATGAATATATTTCCACAGAAAAAGACACTCACAGACTTATGAAATAAACTAATTGTTAGCCAAAATGAAAGGTGGGAGGACGGGTAAATTAGGACTATGGGGTTAACATACATATACTAATGTATGTTAAGTGTATAAAAACATATAACAGATAAACTGTATGAATTATATAATCACCAATACCTTTAAAATATACATTCTGTAATCACATACATGGTAACAGAATCCGAAGATGAACAGACATATGTAGGAATCATTGAGCAGTTTCTGTACAGCCAGACAATCAAAACACTCTAATCAAATTTACTCCGATAAGAAATAGAAATTAAATTTAAAAAACAAACCTAAGTAAGGAGACATAAACTTCTGGGGGCTTGTCCCAGCACATTCCACTCTAATTTACAACCTCGGAACACTACCTCCAGGAAGATTCTGTTGCCCTAGTAACAAGAGATGAGAACGTAATAATGCTGCCGCCTTGTGGCTCTTTCCCACAACAGCAGCTTTATACCCAGTGCTAATGGTTGCTTAATAGTCACATGGACTGCAGGGCTCTAAATGACACCTGCCCTGAAAAATGCCCTGGGGTAGGGAATAGGCAAGAATATTCAACACATGAGAAATTTTTCAAGAAGTCAATAAGAGGAGGGAAGTTGTACTCACTGTTTAAAAAAAAAGGAAAAGAAAAAAAAGGACATGCCTAAAGCTCAGTAGAATGAATTTTTAGACACATGCAAATTCAAATTCAAAAAGGTTTCAGCTCACACCAGTCGTTTCCATCAGCAAAATGTCTACAAACTATAAATGCTGAAGGGGTTTTAGAGAACTGTGTACCTTCTAGCTGCTGGTGGGATGTAAAGTGGTAACAGCACTAACACAAACTGAATGGAGCTGCATGAAAAGATAAAAATTGAGCTACCATATGATGCGGCAGGTCACCTTTTGGGCCTATAACCTAAGACCACCTGAATCGGAAAGACACAGGCAGGCAAATGAGCACTGCAGCAATAATGAAATAGCCAAGACATGGAAGCAGAAAAAAGGTTCATAAACAGATGAATGGACAAAGAAGAAGTGGTATACGTACCAAATAGAATAGTAGCCTCGGGAAAAAAATGAACAATGCCGTTTTCAGGACTACAGTTGAGCCTAGAAATAATCATATAACGTTAAGTAACTCAAAAGGGTACGACAAATATCCTATGATAACATTTATACATGTTATCCTAAGATTGCTACCAATGAACATATTTCCACAGAAAAAGACACTCACAGACTTATCAAATAAACTAATGGTTAGCCAAAATGAAAGGTGGGAGGATGGGTTAACTAGGACTATGGGGTTAACATACATATACTAATGTATGTTAAGTGTATAAAAACATATAACAGATAAACTGTATGAATTATATAATCACCAATACCTTTAAAATATACATTTTGTAATCACATACATGGTAACAGGACCCGAGGATGAACAGACATATGTATGAATCATTGAGCAGATTCTGTACAGCCAGGCAATCAAAACACTAAAATCAAATTTACTCCGATAAGAAATAGAAATTAAATTTAAAAAACAAACATAAGTAAGGAGACATAAACTTCTGGAGGCTTCTCCCAGCACATTCCACTCTAATTTACAACCTCGGACCACTACCTCCAGGAAGACTCTGTTGCCATAGTAACAAGAGTTGAGAACGTAATAATGCTGCGGCCTTGTGGCTGTTTCCCACAACAGCAGCTTTAAACCCAGTGCTAATGGTTGCTTAATAGTCACAAGGACTGCAGGGCTCTAAATGACACCTGCCCTGAAAAATGCCCTGAGGTAGGGAATAGGCAAGAAAATTCAACACATGAGAAATTTTTCAAGAAGTCAATAAGAGGAGGGAAGTTGTACTCACTCTTTAAAAAAAAGGAAAAGAAAAAAAAGGACATGCCTAAAGCTCAGTATAAGGAATTATTAGACACATGCAAATTCAAATTCAAAAAGGTTTCAGCTCACACCAGTCATTTCCATCAGCAAAATGTCTATAAACTATAAATGCTGAAGGGGTTTTAGAGAACTGTGTACCTTCTAGCTGCTAGTGGGATGTAAAGTGGGAACAGCACTAACGCAAACTGAATGGAGCTTCTTGAAAAGGTAAAAATTGAGCTACCATATGATGCAGCAGGTCACCCTTTGGGCCTATAACCTAAGACCACCTGAATCGGAAAGACACAGGCAGGCAAATGAGCACTGCAGCAATATTGAAATAGCCAAGACATGGAAGCAGAAAAAAGGTTCATAAACAGATGAATGGACAAAGAAGAAGTAGTATACGTACCAAATAGAATAGTAGCCTGGGGAAAAAAATGAACAACGCCGTTTTCAGGACTACAGTTGAGCCTAGAAATAATCATATAAGGTTAAGTAACTCAAAAGGGTACGACAAATATACTATGATAACATTTATACATGTTATCCTAAGATTGCTACCAATGAACATATTTCCACAGAAAAAGACACTCACAGACTTATGAAATAAACTAATGGTTAGCAAAATGAAAGGTGGGAGGATGGGTAAATTAGGACTATGGGGTTAACATACATATACTAATGTATGTTAAGTGTATAACAACATATAACAGATAAACTGTATGAATTATATAATCTCCAATACCTTTAAAATATACATTTTGTAATCACATACATGGTAACAGGACCCTAAGATGAACAGACATATGTATGAATCATTGAGCAGATCCTGTACAGCCAGGCAATCAAAACACTCTAATCAAATTTACGCTGATAAGAAATAGAAATGAAATTTAAAAAACAAACATAAGTAAGGAGACATAAACTTCTGGGGGCTTGTCCCAGCACATTCCACTCTAATTTACAACCTCAGAACACTACCTCCAGGAAGATTCTGTTGCCCTAGTAACAAGAGTTGAGAACGTAATAATGCTGCCGCCTTGTGGCTGTTTCCCACAACAGCAGCTTTAAACCCAGTGCTAATGGTTGCTTAATAGTCACAACGACTGCAGGGGTCTAAATGACACCTGCCCTCAAAAAGTGCCCTTGGGTAGGGAATAGGCAAGAAAATTCAACACATGAGAAATTTTTCAAAAAGTGAATATGAAGAGGGAAGTTGTACTCACACTTTAACAAAAAAAGGAAAAGAAGAAAAAGGATATGCCTAAAGATCAGTATAAGGAATTATTCGCCACATGCGTATCCAACCTCCATAAAGGTTTCAGCTCACAACAGTCAAATGGCCATCAGCAAAAGTCTACAAACTATAAATGCTGAAGGTGTTTTAGAGAAATGTGTACCTTCTATCTGCTGCTGGGATGTAAAGTGGTAACAGCACTAACGCAAACTGAATGGAGCCGCTTGAAAAGGTAGAAATTGAGCTACCATATGATGCGGCAGGGCACCTCTCGGGCTTATAACCTAAGACCACCAGAATCGGAAGGACACAGGCAGTCAAATGTGCACTGCAGCAATACTGAAATAGCCAAGACATGGAAGCAAAAAAAGGTCCATAAACAGATGAATGGACAGAGAAGAAGTGGTATATGGACAGAATGGAATAGTAGCCTCGGGAAAAAAATGAACAATGCCGTTTTCAGGACTACAGTAGAGCCTAGAAATAATAATATAAGGTTAAGTAAGTCAAAAGGGTATGACAAATATCCTATGATATCATTTATACATGTTATCCTAAGATTGCTACCAATGAACATATTTCCACAGAAAAAGACACTCACAGACTTATGAAATAAACTAATGGTTAGCCAAAATGAAAGGGGGGAGGATGGGTAAATTAGGACTATGGGATTAACATAAATATACTAATGTATGTTACATGCATATAAACATATAACAGATAAACTATATGAATTATATAATCACCAATACCTTTAAAATATACATTCTGTATTCACATACATGGTAACAGAATCCGAAGATGAACAGACATATGTAGGAATCATTGAGCAGATTCTGTACAGCCAGACAATCAAAAAACTCTAATCAAATTTACTCCAAAAAGAAATAGAATTAAATTTAAAAAACAAACATAAGTAAGGAGACATAAACTTCTGGGGGCTCGTCCCAGCACATTCCACTCTAATTTACAACCACGGAACACTACCTCCAGGAAGATTCTGTTGCCCTAGTAACAAGAGATGAGAACGTAATAATGCTGCCGCCTTGTGGCTGTTTCCCACAACAGCAGCATTAAACCCAGTGCTAATGGTTGCTTAATAGTCACAAGGACTGCAGGGCTCTAAATGACACCTGCCCTGAAAAATGCCCTGGGGTAGGGAATAGGCAAGAAAATTCAACACATGAGAAATTTTTCAAGAAGTCAATAAGAGGAGGGAAGTTGTACTCACTCTTTAAAAAAAAAGGAAAAGAAAAAAAAGGACATGCCTAAAGCTCAGTATAAGGAATTATTAGACACATGCAAATTCAAATTCAACAAGGTTTCAGCTCACACCAGTCATTTCCATCAGCAAAATGTCTATAAACTATAAATGCTGAAGGGGTTTTAGAGAACTGTGTACCTTCTAGCTGCTGGTGGGATGTAAAGTGGTAACAGCACTAACGCAAACTGAATGGAGCTGCTTGAAAAGGTAAAAATTGAGCTACCATATGATGCGGCAGGGCACCTCTTGGGCTTATAACCTAAGACTACCAGAATCGGAAAGACACAGGCAGTCAAATGTGCACTGCAGCAATATTGAAATAGCAAAGACATGGAAGCAAAAAAAATGTCAATAAACAGATGAATGGACAGAGAAGAAGTGGTATATGGACAGAATGGAATAGTAGCCTCGTGGAAAAAATGAACAATGCCGTTTTCAGGACTACAGTAGAGCCTAGAAATAATCATATAAGGTTAAGTAAGTCAAAAGGGTATGACAATTATCCTATGATATCATTTATACATGTTATCCTAAGATTGCTACCAATGAACATATTTCCACAGAAAAAGACACTCACAGACTTATGAAATAAACTAATTGTTAGCCAAAATGAAAGGTGGGAGGACGGGTAAATTAGGACTATGGGGTTAACATACATATACTAATGTATGTTAAGTGTATAAAAACATATAACAGATAAACTGTATGAATTATATAATCACCAATACCTTTAAAATATACATTCTGTAATCACATACATGGTAACAGAATCCGAAGATGAACAGACATATGTAGGAATCATTGAGCAGTTTCTGTACAGCCAGACAATCAAAACACTCTAATCAAATTTACTCCGATAAGAAATAGAAATTAAATTTAAAAAACAAACCTAAGTAAGGAGACATAAACTTCTGGGGGCTTGTCCCAGCACATTCCACTCTAATTTATAACCTCGGAACACTACCTCCAGGAAGATTCTGTTGCCCTAGTAACAAGAGATGAGAACGTAATAATGCTGCCGCCTTGTGGCTCTTTCTCACAACAGCAGCTTTAAACCCAGTGCTAATGGTTGCTTAATAGTCACATGGACTGCAGGGCTCTAAATGACACCTGCCCTGAAAAATGCCCTGGGGTAAGGAATAGGCAAGAATATTCAACACATGAGAAATTTTTCAAGAAATCAATAAGAGGAGGGAAGTTGTACTCACTCTTTAAAAAAAAAGGAAAAGAAAAAAAAGGACATGCCTAAAGCTCAGTAGAATGAATTATTAGACACATGCAAATTCAAATGGAAAAAGGTTTCAGCTCACACCAATCGTTTCCATCAGCAAAATGTCTACAAACTATAAATGCTGAAGGGGTTTTAGAGAACTGTGTACCTTCTAGCTGCTGGTGGGATGTAAAGTGGTAACAGCACTAACACAAACTGAATGGAGCTGCTTGAAAAGATAAAAATTGAGCTACCATATGATGCGGCAGGTCACCTTTTGGGCCTATAACCTAAGACCACCTGAATCGGAAAGACACAGGCAGGCAAATGAGCACTGCAGCAATATTGAAATAGCCAAGACATGGAAGCAGAAAAAAGGTTCATAAACAGATGAATGGACAAAGAAGAAGTGGTATACGTACCAAATAGAATAGTAGCCTCGGGAAAAAAATGAACAATGCCGTTTTCAGGACTACAGTTGAGCCTAGAAATAATCATATAAGCTTAAGTAACTCAAAAGGGTACGACAAATATCCTATGATAACATTTATACATGTTATCCTAAGATTGCTACCAATGAACATATTTCCACAGAAAAAGACACTCACAGACTTATGAAATAAACTAATGGTTAGCCAAAATGAAAGGTGGGAGGATGGGTAAATTAGGACTATGGGGTTAACATACATATACTAATGTATGTTAAGTGTATAAAAACATATAACAGATAAACTGTATGAATTATATAATCACCAATACCTTTAAAATATACATTCTGTAATAACATACATGGTAACAGAATCCAAAGATGAACAGACATATGTAGGAATCATTGAGCAGTTTCTGTACAGCCAGACAATCAAAACACTCTAATCAAAGTTACTCCGATAAGAAATAGAAATTTAATTTAAAAAACAAACCTAAGTAAGGAGACATAAACTTCTGGGGGCTTGTCCCAGCACATTCCACTCTAATTTACAACTTCGGAACACTACCTCCAGGAAGATTCTGTTGCCCTAGTAACAAGAGATGAGAACGTAATAATGCTGCCGCCTTGTGGCTCTTTCCCACAACAGCAGCATTAAACCCAGTGCTAATGGTTGCTTAATAGTCACAAGGACTGCAGGGATCTAAATGACACCTGGCCTGAAAAATGCCCTGGGGTAGGGAATAGGCAAGAAAATTCAACACATGAGAAATTTTTCAAGAAGTCAATAAGAGGAGGGAGGTTGTACTCATTCTTTAAAAAAAAAGGAAAAGAAAAAAAAGGACATACCTAAAGCTCAGTATAAGGAATTATTAGACACATGCAAATTCAATTTCAAAAAGGTTTCAGCTCACACCAGTCATTTCCATCAGCAAAATGTCTACAAACTATAAATGCTGAAGGGGTTTTAGAGAACTGTGTACCTTCTAGCTGCTGGTGGGATGTAAAGTGGTAACAGCACTAATGCAAACTGAATGGAGTTTCTTGAAAAGGTAAAAATTGAGCTACCATATGATGCGGCAGGTCACCTTTTGGGCCTATAACCTAAGACCACCTAAATCGGAAAGACACAGGCAGGCAAATGTGCACTGCAGCAATATTGAAATAGCCAAGACATGGAAGCAGAAAAAGGGTTCATAAACAGATGAATGGACAAAGAAGAAGTGGTATACGTACCAAAGAGCATAGTAGCCTCGGGAAAAAAATGAACAATGCCGTTTTCAGGACTACAGTTGAGCCTAGAAATAATCATATAAGGTTAAGTAACTCAAAAGGGTACGACAAATATCCTATGATAACATTTATACATGTTATCCTACGATTGCTACCAATGAACATATTTCCACAGAAAAAGCCACTCACAGACTTATGAAATAAACTAATGCTTAGCCAAAATGAAAGGTGGGAGGATGGGTAAATTAGGACTATGGGGTTAACATACATATACTAATGTATGTTAAGTGTATAAAAACATGTAACAGATAAACTGTATGAATTATATAATCACCAATACCTTTAAAATATACATTTTGTAATCACATACATGGTAAGAGGACCCGAAGATGAACAGACATATGTATGAATCACTGAGCAGATCCTGTACAGCCAGGCAATCAAAACACTCTAATCAAATTTACTCCGATAAGAAATAGAAATTAAATTTAAAAAAACAAACATAAGTAAGGAGACATAAACTTCTGGGGGCTTGTCCCAGCACATTCCACTCTAATTTACAACCTCGGAACACTACCTCCAGGAAGAGTCTTTTGCCCTAGTAACAAGAGATGAGAACGTAATAATGCTGCCGCCTTGTGGCTCTTTCCCACAACAGCAGCTTTAAACCCAGTGCTAATGTTTGCTTAATAGTCACAAGGACTGCAGGGCTCTAAATGACACCTGCCCTGAAAAATGCCCTGGGGTAGGGAATAGGCAAGAAAATTCAACACATGAGAAATTTTTCAAGAAGTCAATAAGAGGAGGGAAGTTGTACTCACTCTTTAAAAAAAAAGGAAAAGAAAAAAAAGGACATGCCTAAAGCTCAGTATAAGGAATTATTAGACACATGCAAATTCAAATTCAACAAGGTTTCAGCTCACACCAGTCATTTCCATCAGCAAAATGTCTATAAACTATAAATGCTGAAGGGGTTTTAGAGAACTGTGTACCTTCTAGCTGCTGGTGGGATGTAAAGTGGTAACAGCACTAACGCAAACTGAATGGAGCTGCTTGAAAAGGTAAAAATTGAGCTACCATATGATGCAGCAGGTCACCCTTTGGGCCTATAACCTAAGAACACCTGAATCGGAAAGACACAGGCAGGCAAATGAGCAC